>NC_051179.1:90401214-90701214 GCF_013339695.2 Rhipicephalus sanguineus
TTATTATTATTATTATTATTATTATTATTATTATTGTTATTATTATTATTATTTACACGTGACATGTAATGGCGTGGTATAAGGCACACGTAAATGTTAACTGCTAGGCATGTTTTACTTACGGAATACCTTTTTCTGACTGTTCTCTAATATTTTATATTTTGCGTTCGTTTCTTTTATTACGTGTGAGAGACGAAGCAAAATTCGTTGCTGGGCTAGTTGGTTCCTAGTTTTACATACTAAACAGCGCGAACTCAACGCAGGACAGAAAAAGAACACTGATGTCCCGTGTAATCGCTTGTCCTGTGCATGAGTGTTATTTCTCTGTGTTTAATCTGCGCTATCCGATAGTTAACATTATGTTAGCCTGTGAACAGCCTCACATCCCCTTCTCCCACATTATGCAATGGATCCGATGACTGAAGGTGGCCAGAAATAAATTAGGATGAAGTAAATATTCGCACGGATTTTCATCTTCGTGAGAGACTCGACGCGCGATTCAATGTTACGTGTCCGCGCCATTGCTTGACATCGACATGAAGAAGGCCAAAACTCATTCACTCTTTGCACTCTATGCGCAAGACCGATGCAAAAACAACCTGGAATTTAAATGTGAGTGAGGAAAAATGTAGACGTTGCTCTTTTACCAGAGAATAAACCAGAGGTACGCGCGCTCAATGACCCGTAAACAATCTTGCGTCCTTGAAAATTCAGGTCCTATTCACAAAGCTTGCTTACTGAAGGGAATTTTCGAAGAACATAAACGATCCGATATTGACAGCGAACATGCTATTTTGAAAGGCCACTGACCGATCAACAAAACTTCGTATGAACAAACACCTGTCTGAATTTAACACTAGGTGCATCGACGCCGAGTAAGCGTTAAGAACTCAAGTAAAAGCCGTCAGGGTATTGTGGAGAATCACTACATCATATTCACCGCTTCTATGTTTTAAGCGCTCCTCTTCGATAACTATAACTAACTTCCTCTTTAGCAAAACATGCAAGTACAGCGGTCCCTTCTGTACGTAAAAGTTGCCGCTTCCCGCTGACACTTACGTCTTCGTGTACCTTTGGCTTCCGTGTTTTCGTGCTTCGCACCGGTGGTTACATCGAAGGTGCCGTTTCTGTGCTAGTGGTTATTGTTGTAACTTTTTTTATTATTCGTTGCTAAGCTTCCGATGCACAGGAATCCTGGCTTGTTTTTCTTTCCCGATTGGTGAGTTATCGCTCGTTGAATGTTTCCTCTCCGTGGGAAGGGCTTTCTGTTGGTCCACCTGTTATTTACACAGTACTACGCAGAAGGATGGCACATGGCATCGACCAAGTACTGTGTAGCACCGCATTCCTGCGTTATATAACTTTTTTTCTTCTGAAAACACCATTGTAACGGGGAACTGTCTTGGTAATCATCACCCTTAAAATGTTCGGTGTTCCTCTCTCGGATTCGCCAGTGAACTCTGCTTTCAATACTAATGTGTCAAACTGCATAATTATATCGTATCCTTGCTTGCGAGAAATTCCAGACTTTCCTTGTAACCACAGGCACCATATCATATCTTATATTCCTACCCACTGCCTTTCCACAGGGTGCCCGGTGCGACGAATCCGGCGGTGGCCTTGGCCCTTCCGTGACGTCCAAGGGCGCCGGCAGACTGGACAAGGTGGGCGGCCGCCATCACTTGGACAGGCTTAATGGCGGAGAACTGTTGCGATCGCTGGTGCTGCCGTACGTGCTGCGTGGCCTGCCATATTCACCCGACTACGTGTCCCGCCGGAGCACGGACAAGACAGGCAGCGGCGAGCATATGCGCATGGCGGGGGCTTTTCTGCCCGGCTCTTTGCCGGCCAAAAGGCAAGCACCGTGCGTACGACAATGCATCCTCATTATTTTTGTTCCTTGCTTTCTCCATGTAATTGCCTCTGGTAAAATCATTTCAGCAAAAAACAGAGTGGAACAAGAACAGTCGTATGAGTTGTAGTTGTGTTTTGTTTTTCTCGCATTCACTGAGGGTGACATTGCCAGCAAATGAATGAATCTCCGATAGCGATCCTTCACGCAGCTGTAGGGATGCTGCCGGCCTTTTAAAAGTTCAGGATTGACTGTTGCTCTGGTTTCTTACCAGTGTACCAGGGGCATTTTTTTTTCCGGTCACACTGAATGGCCTTAAATTGTTGTGTAAGCCCCAGTGACGTGATGTGTCTGTTCATTTTGAGACCACGATATGGCCATGCTGACATGGCAACTTTTGTGCGACCACTGACCCACATGTTTCGAAGCTGCTGGATTACGTGGCGTTCGCGAGGCACTAACGCTAGGAATATATTCCGCCAAACTTCTGTCCTTCTGAAAACTTTCTTTTCACATCCATAGCAAGATGTTCGCCATATATTCACCAAATACTTCGTTAAAAGTGCTCCCAAGCTTGAGACACAATTTGGTATAAACTCTCTGGTTGAAATTTGATTCGATAACGTCACTCGAGTAATGTCCAATAGAATCTACAATGAATCCAAAAATTTGGTTGGTAGACACATCTCAGCAACTTAGGAGAGTCCGCACGCACATCACTTCTAGGTTATATGTGCAAGGTGGGTTTAGTACACATTTTGTTTATTAAATGCTGAGTGCCACAGAAAGAAGCAGAAGTTTTTTGTAAATAAGTATATGCTGTGAATTTTGGCTAAGGAGACGGTGGCTTCAGGACCGGCAGAAGTAAACTCTAAGGTGATTTTGCACAGCACTTTATCACTCTAGCAGAGTATTAAGCTCGGCGAGTTGGTGCATAGCTTAACAAAAGACTTGTGGCGTAAACTAGGATCTAAGAAAATAAGTAAGGAAGGCAGGACAGGACTCTAGAGGAACTGGCCTCCTATCCTGTTTTCCTCTTGTTTTTTTTTTCTTGGTTCTCAGTTTGCGTCACATGTCTTTCGTTAAAGCTTCGTCATTTTCTTCTGAGGAGAGTCGAGAGCAGCCCCACGGGCAGCGAGCAGTTCTCGCAGACGCTTCAGAAGGGCTGCGCCATAGCGCGTGGGCAAAAGCCGCTCGAGTTATGCATTCATGCTGCAGAAATTGACGCTTTGCACCCATTTCCCCAATGCACTCGTCCTTTGCAGGTTCGACTCGCTAAGCGGACTGACGTTCGGCGGTGATCAGGCAGGCATGCACAAGCGCGGCTACGGCCACGGCGAGTTCGACGAGATTGACAACGCCGGCTGGCCGGGATTCTACAAGCGAAACTTCGACGAGATCGACAGGAGCGACTTTGGGGGCTTCTACAAGAGAAATTTTGACGAAATCGACAGGACCGGTTTCGAAGGCTTCTACAAGCGCTCTACTTCTCGGGAGTAAATTAGAACTCTCTACATTTCCTCCCTATACCACCAGTCCTGCGTTTCTTCCAACCACCGCTCTTCGTTCCCCTTGAGCGGCAGCTTTCGTGCTCCTTTGCATTTCGTGAAGTCATTACGAGCTGCTAAAGGTGGCAGCTTCGGTGATTCTTGTTGAAGTCCGGGCGAATAAAAGTTGAGAGGCCCTACTCCGCGGAATGATGCCACTGAGTTACCAGCTGTGTTGCGCGTTTTGATGATATCGTTTCCAGAGGGGTATTTTCCTTGCTCGTTTTCTCCCAACTGAATAACCCAGTGCTAATGGTCTTGCTGTAAGAAGGAAAAAGCAGTCTTTCATGTTTGCTCTTTCGAGCACCCGGCGCACTCGCCCATCTCGACGAAGAAACCTAATGAAATTGCCCCCTTATGTACGGGTTACATCGAGAGCTCTTCGTCATTCGGATACGGCATGTGGGTCCACAAACTTCTCTGATAGATGACAAATAATGCATGTGATTTAGTGAAATGATAGCAGCCGTGAAAACAAAAGCAAAACTTACCTATATTTTGGCCGGGGGCAAGAAGGGGGGAGTGCGGATTGTGAATAATTGTGTGCATCTCCTCCAATGACTTGCAGGCATTACCTTTTGTCTCAAGGAAGGCGATCATGTAATGAATGTTCACATTTCCTTTTTCTCGACGTTCTCTACGTTGTCATTATGTAAATAAACATATGTTGAGGTTTATTTCTCCTCTGGTGTCATCAATAAACTACCATGGGGAAAGAGAGTTGACAAATACATTCTGTACCTCATATCTTTTTACTCAGCAACAGAAGCACAAATAAAATTAAACAAGACAACGATGAGGGTATTGCTGCGGCAATTCAGCCACCCCGCAAGGACGCAACCAATCAAAGAGCTCATTCCAAAGAAACTGGTGACTATCCTGCAACACAAATGTAGAATACACTTTACGGGGTTCGCAGCGCCCATTTATGATGAGTGCAGATGACCTCGCATGTGTACGCTACGAGCAATGTCAAAATGACACTGCAATCAACTCTCCCAAGCTTCAACCCTTGCTCGAAACAGATTCAGTGGACTTTCATCTTTTTTTTTTAAAAGAAGTCCCCATGTAGCAACATAGATGGAATGTTCACCTGCACCGATCACTTCAGTTCATGGCTCAGAAAAAAATAATTTTCTAGAAACATACCACTAATTGTTTTTGTTCTCCAGTACTGTACTTCTAAAAGTACTTCCAGACCGATGGCACAATGCCAAGTAGCAAAGACTGTCTTGCGCAGACTCTTGCAAGAAGAGGTGCCAAGACAATACTTTTGAAGGCTACGAGCAGTGCCAGCTAACAGCAGAATGCCCTTTCAATGTAGTACAGATAATACTGGTGGTCTTGTCCGTACCACCGACCAAAGAAACATCTCCAGGACTTTGTTACAATTCTCACATGTACGTAAGTATACCACAGTTAGCATATTTTACACCTCAGGCCAATGTTTCAAAATAAATATAAACAAATATGAATAAAGAAAGCACCGCCGTATGACTGCAAGCGTAGTGCGAAACGAAACAGTGTGTTCTTAGGCTTCATTTGCAGGAAGGCTGTAACAATAACACACGGTGACATAGCACCTATAAGCGCAAGACGAAACCATTTTGCTGACAAATATTTCTTTTATTCCATACTGTGGTAGAGTGCCATTGATAGATAGATAGATAGATAGATAGATAGATAGATAGATAGATAGATAGATAGATAGATAGATAGATAGATAGATAGATAGATAGATAGATAGATAGATAGATAGATAGATAGATAGATAGATAGATAGATAGATAGATAGATGCATACATACATGCCGCAGAGATGGCGAAATTATTCAGCGCCTGCTTCTCATGCGGTGGGTCCCGGGATCGATTCCCAGGGCCGGCCGGAAACCCACCGGCGATTTCAAATGGGCAGAGAAGTGCCTCGCCCTGGCCTTCATACATACATACATACATACACACATACATACGTATGCACAGGTGATGCGCCTCATGTTTCCATGATAAAAGAAGCTAGGAGTGCAAACACGGACATAAGAGCAGAGATCAAGACAACACATCTCTTGCGTCTGCATGCCGACATCTTTTTATCATGAATCCGTACCGACTAGCTCAACATCATGACACACCTTTCAATCTAAGACTAAAGTAGGCAGGGTGACAGTCAAGACAGAAGTTTAAGGAATGTCTTGACTGTCACTTACATTCAGGTTTATTTGATTCTGATTCATAAATAGAACCTAGGTTTTCTGAATACAATATAGCGTCAAGTCGCGAGAGCGAACCACGTGTCCTTTATTCATGCCGCTCTGTTTTCTTTCTACAAAATTCTAGGAAATCCATAGGCGTGCTTTTTTAGACTGACAGCATCGCAGCAGAACAGTTAAACCTGTTCCGGAAATGCAAAAAGAAACGAGACCGGGACAATGTCTCTTTACTTGTGAAACGGACCAAGCTGCGTGTCTGTAGTTCACAGACGTAGAGTTGTACGTCGTAAATGACGCCGCAGAAGTCCGAGTAGTCTAATCAGTCATGTACGGGGAAATCGTGCATTTGGAGGCAAGCGCGCATACCGTATAAATATTCTATCAAATCGAGTGAAGCGCGCAGGACAAAAACACGCAAAAAACATGCTCGTGTAGTAATCAAGGTTTGCCCGCACAGAATTCACTGACAAAGAATGTTCAGCAATACGTACATTCACTTTTCATGCGTCTGGCTGCACATCACAATTTTTGCACTTCTCTCTGGTGGTATGCGAAGTACAATCTAAGAGGAATGTAAAAGTTGTGTTTGCTTCCACTATTCAGAACTTGATTACTCAGCTATGCGAAACTTGTTTTGCGCAAAAGGAAAGAAAAAAACTCAAGCTTAGACAAGTTTGAGAGATGAGCCGCTTGGCCATTGCACATTAAAAATGACTCGCCAATACTTTCATCAGTGAAAGGTCGTAAGTGTTGTCTATAGCCACTCAGTGCGACTGGGAGTGTTTAGCAGGAAAAAACTTCAGACAGCTTCGCACTAGGTGTGCCAAGCCTGAAAGAACAGCGAAGCTTGGCGGCCTTCCTTGTTTCTGTTTATTTCTCTCTTTCTTTCTTCCTTTTTTTGCTTGCTCTTTCTCTCTGTTTTTCTTTCATCTGTTTTCGGTCTCCTTTTCTTTCTATGTCTTTGTTTCTCTATTTCTTTCTCGCTCTCTACATATACATTTCCTTCTCCTGTTTCTCGCTTCTTCTTTCTTCCTATCTATTTCTCTCTCTCTATCTCATTATTTTTCTCTCTCTTTCTCTGAGTCTTTCTCTATCTCTCTTTCTGTCTTTCTTGATTTTCTTTCTCTATATTTCTCTGTTTCTTCATATGATATGCTTTACTCTCCTCCCTCCTTATTTTCCTCCTCTTGACCCTCACATCTCTCCTCCTCACACTCAGAATCAGAATCAGAAATGGTTTTATTTAGTCATCGAATCAATTACAAAATTTGTGTTACAGGAGGAGGTACCATAGAGACTGAATCGGCACCTCCTACAGTAGTGAATATAGAAAAAAATTCATTGATGAAATAAACAGTGGTACAGAATGCAGGTAATAAAACACATCGCAGGGTAAAAAAGAAAAGGAGTTCTACTTAAGAAAAACAATAGGAGAAAGCAGCAACAAAAACTGAAATTAGACAACATAAAAAATAGAGGTAATTCAACTCTTCTAAGAGTTTTCAGATAAATACATGGTGATAGATAGTAAGAAATAAGCGACGAAAAAGAAAACTAAATAGTGACATCTGATATCAGCAATGTAGGAACGGGAGTAATAGAAGTGACCAAAACTATCCAGATTATGGAATGGATGCCAGGAAAGTCTTCATATCTTTTTTGAATATGCCAATTGATTGCGAGATTTTCATTCCTGAAGGTAATGTATTCCAGAGATATATTCCAGTGAAATGGGCTGTTTGTTTGCCATAGTTAGTATGAACTATAGGTCTCACCGCCTTGATATACTATACTATACTATACTATACTATACTATACTATACTATACTATACTATACTATACTATACTATACTATACTATACTATACTATACAAGGCTACGTCAGGCTCTGCTAGCGTGCGTGGATAGGCGAGTGGTTACGATGCTCGCTTGCGGATCGTGAGTACGCGGGTTAGAATCCCGCCGTGTCAGTAAATATTTTTCGCCAACAATTTCTCTTTTCCTTTCTAGCTCTTTCTTCATATGTCTTTCTTTCTCCCTATCTTCTTACTCGTTCTCTCACCCATCAGTTATCAGAATCGTGCACTGTGAGCCGAGCAGAAGATGAAGAAGAGGAAGAAGAGAGCGGTTGCCGGTTCATGATCATCGGTTCATGATAATCACAACTTCTGTTCATAGATTACGGACTGACGCTCGGCAGCGTTGTTTATCCAGCGCGCATTTTTGAAGAGCCTTAGGAGTGGTAAGTTGAGTCAGTACAGAAAATATTTCACGTATCTAAGTTGCCGGGTACTAATGTAACGGAAAAATGGCACCTCCAGATCCAATTAACATATCGAAATCGATGTGATGAGTGAGTGAGTCAAAACTTTATTATTCATAGTTTATGGAGGTAGCATGTCAGACATAGCAAGACCGGAGGAGGTGGCCGCCAGGCATGAATGCGATGCGAAGCTTTCGATTCTTCATGTCAAACGGTATGATGATTACCTCGTCACGCCATTCTGCATACGAATAATACTGGAGAAATACTGGCTTCAATATCGAATGAACTTGAAGCGGGAAGTGAGAGAAAATGCGACGGGTTATATCCGTATGGCTGCGGATGAATATTTACGGAATATGGCAGCGCACACCGAGTGAAACGACGAACAGGAACATAAAAGCACAAAACAAGTGCAGCGTAAGCGCTTGTGTTCTCCTTTTGCTTTCCTGTTCGTCGTCTCACCCGGTGTGCTCTGCCATATGCCGTAATGACCAACCAACTAGCCCACAAGTACATCTTAAGATGAATATTTTTCGTTCAGTTCATACTTATTAAAGTTCCACGGCTTAATTATATGCAGGGGATTCAAGCCCTCACTGTTCCAAATAAGGGCGGTCCGATAAGTACTTAGCCTCACCGCGAGAGCGCGACGCTATCGCATGAGACATATACCGAGGTTGAGTACGCTCTCTTAGAGGGACACATGCAAAGGTCCAGTCGAATCGGGCTCGCGGTTTAGTTTTGCCGCTTGAGGAAGCAGGTGATTATCGTGTGTCCGTTGAAAATTAAAAAAGAGCAATATCGGTCAGTGATTTGATTCTTGTTTTTCGAAGGGAAATCTAGCAGCGAAATCAAAGAGCGACTGGATGCCGTCTACGGTGAGTCTTCTCATTCGATGGCAACCGTCAAAAATTGGTTCAACGAGTTTTAATGTGTACGCACGTCGGTTTTTGATGAGCCTCGCCCAGGGGCCCCGTAACGGCTACCACGGCCGATAACGTGGCAAAAATCCACGACCTCGTATTGGCAGACCGCCGATTGAAGGTGCGCGAGATAGCTGAGACAGTAGGCATCTGAAAAGTCCGCGTAGATTATATCCTGCATGAAATTTTGGGCATGAGAAAGCGGTCGGCACGATGGCTGCCGCGTTTGTTCACTCCGGACAACAAGCGCGTCCGTGAGACCACTTCAGAGCAGTATTTGAAGCTGTTTAAGCGTAATCCGAAGGAGTTCCTGCGTCGTTTTGTGACCGTCGACAAAACATGGCTCTACTGGTACACACCAGAGACCAAAGAACAGTCGAAACAGTGGACTGCACCCAGAGAACCTGCTCCGAAGAAAGTGAAGGCTGTCGCATCGGCCGGAAAGGTGATGGCCGCCATTTTCTGGGATTCTCAAGGTGTGATCTTCGTCGACTACCTTGAGAAGGGCAAAACGGTGACAGGACCCTACCACGCCGAATTACTTTGCCGATTCGACGCCGAATTCGAAAAAAACGGCCACATTTGGTGAAAAAAAAAGGTGCTCTTCCACCATGACAACGCGACAGCTCACACCTGCGCCGTCGCCGCGGCCAAGTTGGTCGAACTGGGCTACGAAGTGGTGCCCCATCCATCGTATTCCCCAGATTAGGCCCCGAGTGATCTCTTCTTGTTTCCAAACTTGAAAAAGTCACTCGCCGGACAAAAATTTGAGTCGAATGAAGAAGTTATCGCCGCCACAGAAGCCTGCTTTGCAGCTCAGGAGAAAACGTATTTTTTTGACGGGATCAAGAAGTTGGAGGATCGCTGGGTCAAGTGTATAGAGTTAAAAGGGGACTATGTTTAGAATTAAATCGACACCATTCCAAAATTTTCGTTTTTCTTTTGAAGGCTAAGTACTTATCGGACCGCCCTCGTATATGCCTATAGAAGAACACTTTGATATGGCAAAAGAAGGACGCCCACATGCACTCTAGTAAAATTACGCAAAAGCAAGCCGGCTATTACATCTTTTCTCTGGGCATTCGAGATGATTCGCATTGCTGTTTTGATATTGCGGCGAATGTACTCTAAAAGTACTATATATATATATATATATATATATATATATATATATATATATATATATATATATATATATATATATATCTAGGAAAAGAAGACGGTGCACACGGGAAACAACCAATACTATATGCCTAACGTTTTGGCCGTTATATATTATATATATATATATATATATATATATATATATATATATATATATATATATATATATATATATATATATATATATATATATATATATATATATATATATATATATATATATTAAGCATAATACGCCACATAGAAGCAGTACGCAATATAAAAAGCAATGATCACAGGTTGGTGAAGGCGAAGGTCACAATCAACGTACTTAGACCAAGGACAAAACTGATCTCTTTAGAAACAGATCAATTTGGATGGAATCAAAGTAGAAAGAGATAAGAGATGAATCTAGAATTACACTTGAAAACAAGTACAATACATTAGAACGATAAAATAATCAAAACATAGAGGGTATGAACGAAACCGTAACTAGAATAACGTTTTGTAATGTTCCTACTTAAAAGAACGGAACAGCATTAAAGCTTCAGTACGGAACTGGCGTCCATCTTAATCTGCTTTTTTCCTAACTTGATCCTCCTTTTCTTTCCTGCCCCGGCTCTCGTGCTTCTTCATTTTCTGTCCAAAGGCTCATAGCGCTTCACCCTTCCCGCTTTCTTTTAATTACCCCTCCTGGGGTAATACTTGAAGACATTCCCAATTGAAGTACATTCAACTGATGCACGTTCACCAGTGTACCAGACAGTCTACAAAATTCCGTTCTGGGTGGCTGTCTTGGTCACAGAGTAAGGACCGTAAAATTTGGCACTGGAATCTCGTATTCCTTTCCTCACTAGTACGAGGTCGGTGACTTGAATGTCTGGCATGTCTGCTCGATGCCTCTCGTCGAAATTCGTTTAAAGACGATAGTCTTTCTTGGGGAACTTAAACGCAGAAATTTTGGTCTGTCTTTCTGTCTGTCTTTCTGTTTGTCGGCACGTCACTCGATTCGGCCACCCGGCCAAAGTTTAACCACTTGCCCGAGGGCCAGCCATCTTGAACGGCTGACTAGGCTCATACTTGCGTACATTGTTGATCAAAAAGCAAACATTACGCATATCTGAGGCACAACATCACTAGGTAGGTATTAGGTGGTGTGTTCCTCAAATAGAATATACATAGATACGTAATTCTCGAGCCCTGTCATGAGTAAAGGGGCACGGGGCGCGCGCCGGACAGCACAAGGCGTCGATGGTGTGCGGGGAATGGAAAAATACCCGATGGTGTGCACCCCCGCCACGTCGACGCAAGCCATTGGCCGGAGGAAGGCGCGTGCCACGCGACCCGAACTGAGGTGCGGAACCCCAGAGGATCAACCAGTCATTGTTCGGTGGGGTCGTCGAGGAGCAAGGTGTGGCAAGCCAGCGTCGCACCCGCGACGAGAGAAGTAGGGCCTCGTTCTGGGGGCAGCGGCACGAGAGGCTCGGGAGGGTAGCCGTCGACCTTGGCGTCACCCAAGTGAGGCTCCCCGAGCTTGCAGCAGCCTCATTCAGCAGTTCGCAGGGCACCTACGGCACTACCACAGCTCGACGAGACGGCAACCCGCCGACAATCACCTGGAGAGCCACGTCGGCAGTTTGACCCAGTGGCACCAAGAGGATAGGCCGAGGGTTAGGCCTAACCGGACGAGACAACGTTCTCGAAGAAAGACCGACGGGTCAGCGACGAGGACGACTAGCGAGGCGGCAGCTTCGACGACGGCGACTCCCAGACGTCGAGGAGTAGCGTCGACGGGACTCAGCGTCGACTTTGGCGCGGAAGCGAGGCGACGGACTCACGCGAAGTAAGAACGTTCCATTTGCATCGCTAGACCGAGACGCCATAGTTGCCAGACTTTCGGGCCACTCAGGCCGAGCCTAGTTAGAAGTGGTTGTTGTATTCAGTTGTACCGCTGGACGTTTTTGAATATGTTACTTCTAATTAATTTTTGGTGTTAACTTCTTGTTTGCCGTGTTGTGTGATAAAGATTTGTTTGCAGTGACGCCACGGTCTCCGGCCTCGCTCTCTCTCCCAACTCCATCACACATTGCAAGCGCTCCCGAGATACGTGACATAATAAGTGGCGAGCCTGTGCCAGGATTTTTCCAGCGTTTGGCCCCGTCACGTATCGTCGGGGGTATAGTGAACTAGAAGACTTCTAGTTTCACTATAGTCGGGGGTTGCAAGGATGGATTGGGGAGAAGTTGGCGGCCGTGGCCAAAGACGTAGGGATGGATAAGGAGGAGACGAAGAGGTTTTTTGAGGTCGCTCAGAAGGAGCATGACAAGGAGCTCGCGCTGCAAGAACGGGCACGCGAAGCGGAGTACGAGCGCGAAAGGGAACGTGCGCGCGAACAGCACGAGCGCGAGAAGGAGATCCTCGAGCTTAAGCTGAAGCTAGCCGAGGTGAACGCTTGTCCGCGCAGCGACCCAAGTAACGCGAGTACTCCCACGTCAGCGTCGGCCAACTCGCCTATTCCCAGGCCTAGGCAAATTTGCCCGCGTAAACTGATGGCGCCCTTCGATGAGCGAAGGGACGATCTTGATGCATATTTGCATCGATTCGAAAGGATCGCTATTGGGCAAGGCTGGGAGAAGGGCGAGTGGGCAAACGCTCTGAGTTTGTGTCTCGTGGGAGAGGCGTTAAGTGTGTTTGGGCGCATGCCAGCACACGAGTCTCTGGACTACGATATTGTAAAAAAGACTTTATTAGAGAGGTTCAGGTTGACGGCTGAAGGGTTTCGGGAGAAGTTCCGAACGTGTAAGCCCGAAGATGCAGAAACTGGCAAGCAGTTTGCGTGTCGGCTGGCCAATTATTTTGATCGTTGGGTGGAACTGTCTGAGACAGAGAAAACGTATGAAGGGGTCCATGACAGAATGGTTGGCGAACAGTTCTTAAACCGGTGCAGTGATAAATTAGCTGTATTTTTGAAAGAAAGGAACTTGCACACGGTGGAGGAGATGGCCAAGCAGGCTGATCAGTTCATGGAGGCACAAGGGATAAGAAATTTGGAAAAAGGCGACAAGGACAACAGTAAGGAAGAAGAGACCAACAGTGAGGCCCCAAGGGGTAAACAAAGGGCACAGCAGCGGTGTTTCTTGTGCGACCGAATTGGGCACATAGCCATGAACTGCCGCACAAGCACTAGTCGACAAGAATACCACGTGATATGCCAATTGTGCCAGAAAAAGGGGCACAAAGCGAGCGAGTGCAGGAATCGACCATTAGAGCATACTGCATGTGCAGTAAGGTCAGAAGAGAAGGAAGAGGTAGTCAGTGCTGTGATAGATAGGTCGGAAGGTGTTAATATGCCAGTGGTGGAAGGTAAAGTAAACGGCAAACGGGTAACGGTATTGAGGGACTCAGGAGCAGATACGGTGTTAGTGAGGAGAAGCCTGGTGAATGGACGAGATTTCACGGGGAGAGTCGGAACAGTGGTTTTTGCAGATGGGTCCAGGGTGAGACTACCAGAGGCGAAGATACGGCTGGATACCCCTTACTTCGTAGGAGAAATTACGGCAAAGTGTATGGAGGATCCAATTTATGACGTTATCTTAGGGAATAGGCCAGGGGTACGAAGGGTGGACGACCCAGCGCAGCAAGGTGGCTATGTCAGGCCAAGAAAACAGTACAGGAGAAAAGAGAAGGCAAACAAAAGCCCTGAAAGCTCAGAAGCTAGAGCGAAAAATGTGGGTGGCGAAGGACAACGCGAGAGTAGATCGAGAATTTTGGAGCAGGTAGAGGTAACCTCAGAGGAGTTCTCGAAAGAACAAAGGTGTGACAGAACCCTGAGGCACGCGAGAGATAGGGTTGGCTGTAAACGTACAAGAGAAGGGTTTAGAGACGGAGTGTTTTACGAATCGATCAATGATTTGATTTTCCGGAGGTTCTGGAAAAGCGGAACACTCGTCACACAATTGATGGTGCCAACATGTTATAGGCAGGCAATCTTAGAATATTGCTACGCGAGTGGGTTCAGAGATGCAAAGAACCTGCGAAGAGAAGTGACGAGAGAGGCATTTTGGCCAGGGATATATAGAGATGTGAAGCAATTTGTGAAAAGTCGCCAATGAAGCTATTGGTTGTGTCATTGTGAAGTGTGGTACCTTGATATGGATTATAGTGTTTTGGACAATGAACATGTGGTGGGTAGAACCAAGGATAGTGGTGTTGTGAAGTGCAGACAAATTGTGAGTGAAAGCGTGCGACGATGTGGTGAAGGGAAGGTGAGCCTAAGCCAAGCAAGGAAAAAGCACGCATCACAAGCTACGGGACACCATCAGAAGAGCAGAGGGCCGTAACCCCAAGGAGGAGGATGAAAGCAGTTTTTTGCGAAAAAAAACTCTTCAAAAGGGGGCCCAATGTCATGAGTAAAGGGGCACGGGGCGCGCGCCGGACAGCACAAGGCGTCGATGGTGTGCGGGGAATGGAAAAATACCCGATGGTGTGCACCCCCGCCACGTCGACGCAAGCCAATGGCCGGAGGAAGGCGCGTGCCACGCGACCCGAACTGAGGTGCGGAACCCCAGAGGATCAACCAGTCATTGTTCGGTGGGGTCGTCGAGGAGCAAGGTGTGGCAAGCCAGCGTCGCACCCGCGACGAGAGAAGTAGGGCCTCGTTCTGGGGGCAGCGGCACGAGAGGCTCGGGAGGGTAGCCGTCGACCTTGGCGTCACCCAAGTGAGGCTCCCCGAGCTTGCAGCAGCCTCATTCAGCAGTTCGCAGGGCACCTACGGCACTACCACAGCTCGACGAGACGGCAACCCGCCGACAATCACCTGGAGAGCCACGTCGGCAGTTTGACCCAGTGGCACCAAGAGGATAGGCCGAGGGTTAGGCCTAACCGGACGAGACAACGTTCTCGAAGAAAGACCGACGGGTCAGCGACGAGGACGACTAGCGAGGCGGCAGCTTCGACGACGGCGACTCCCAGACGTCGAGGAGTAGCGTCGACGGGACTCAGCGTCGACTTTGGCGCGGAAGCGAGGCGACGGACTCACGCGAAGTAAGAACGTTCCATTTGCATCGCTAGACCGAGACGCCATAGTTGCCAGACTTTCGGGCCACTCAGGCCGAGCCTAGTTAGAAGTGGTTGTTGTATTCAGTTGTACCGCTGGACGTTTTTTGAATATGTTACTTCTAATTCATTTTTGGTGTTAACTTCTTGTTTGCCGTGTTGTGTGATAAAGATTTGTTTGCAGTGACGCCACGGTCTCCGGCCTCGCTCTCTCTCCCAACTCCATCACACATTGCAAGCGCTCCCGAGATACGTGACAAGCCCTTAGTTTCTTAAGCTGCGCTGAAAATGCGACTGCGCTGAAACTTGCCTTCCTCCGTGCCCTCTGCACGAGCTCATTGTTGTGTTTCGGTTTCGGTTCAGTATTGCACTGTACGAATGTCATGGGGCGCCGCTCTGGCATTCCTGTTTTACCCAGGCGACGTGTAAATAAAAGAGTGTGTGGAGAGTACTCGTTGAGTGCGGACGTTTCTTCTGCTTCGGCGCTTCGCGCCAAAACGCGTGTTTGGGCTGGCTGGCGTCCCCGCCGGTCGCGTTGGTCACCGCCGGTCTTCGCCTGCTGCTGCGCCGGGACTACCAGCCCGCAACACAGCACTCATGTTTCCCGACGTATTGCCAGATGGCGTCCATATCTCACGCAGCGCCTCTTCTATCGTCTTTAGACGACATTTGCAGCGAAGCACGCAGATACGCGGCCAATATTTCATTCGTTTTCGGTACCACTCCTCCTGTGATTTTTGTTGCCTCTCCTCGACAATCTACCGCTGCTTCGTCTTGAACTTGGTACTTCGAAAAGATGATCTTCTCCTCGGAGGTCTCGTCAATGAAGAATGTCACCCACATTATGGCTTCGATGGCCGGCTGCGCCAAAATAATGTAATGGTCCTACTTAAAAGAACTGAACAGCATTAAAGCTTCAGTATGGAAGTGGCGTCCATCTTAATGTACTTTATTCCTAACTTCATCCTCCTTTTTCTTTCCTGCCCCGGCTCTCGTGCTTCTTCATCTTCTGTCCAAAGGCTCATACCGCTTCACTGTTTCAAGCAGCCGTTGAAGTTGGAGGCAAGACACCAAGGCAAGCAATAAAAAAGCCCTGTCTAACCACGACATATTTAGTAAAAAACAACAGGTGAAAGTAATTACCTCAAGTGAAAAATAAACTGAACTTCCTGAGCCTCCCCAATTGCTCAACAAAAGTTAAATCAGTGACAAACGAAACTATAAAATCAAAGAGATATAGGCCGCAGTTAAAAAGTGCGAAAGCATAAAGGCGGCTAGAAGAAAACTCCGCATGGGAAACACAATAGCGCACGTGATAAAAGAGTAGCAGGGCTTCAGTTACAGGACATAACACTCCACTCAGCAGTAATTTTTGCACGTGCTAAATAAAAGAGCCCTCCTTTTGGCGATTGTTATAACACGGGGTAATAATGACAAGCAATACCGTGAGGCTTATTTTAGGACGACATTTTCGAATGCGCCTCTGCTTGCAGATTCCCTAGCGTGTTTTGTAGATACTTAATCTGTGTGCAGGTTAATATACAGGTTTTCTTTTAGTCAATACAGATTTTTCATAAAAATTCAATGACAGTCAGCTCCTGTAATTTTCGCACATGAACTCTATGTCGAAGCCGAGATACCTTCCCGCCACTAAAACGACGCAGACGTGACTAATGAGCAGAACCTCGTTAATTAGATTCTTAATTATTGATTTGATGGCAGGTGTTTATATTACAAAGTTGTAGTGCGTCACAATTTATGGCATACCTATTTTTTAGAATCACAAAAAGTTGCACGTAGTTCGAGATATTCATCACCGAATTTCAAGGACAAAATCGAAACTGATGGCGCCCGTCGCGCACAAAGCGCGGCGGAACACCGAATAACACGTGACAGGAAACTGACGAAATTGAATGAAGGCGCGCTATACCAGAATCTGGTCAGAAAAATCGACAAGCATTCTGAAATACACTAGCAGGGATCTTAATGTCTGCGTGCTATGGGTGGTGCCTATCTGTTTCTTTATTAACTATAAAGACACGAGAAGAAATATTTCGCCTGTCTGCAAGAAAAACCGCAGTCGCCGCCCCTTTGTTTTCTGCTTCCCGGACAAAGAAAAGGTTGATGTTGTGGTTTTATTGTGAACAGTTCGAAAGAAACAGATACGCACCAAACAATACGCGCAAAAGTAAGGCTTTTTTTTCATGAAAATAAATGGCTGCGGCGCGCCGTCATTCAGACTAGGTCACTCCCATGTGACTAGTTCTGGCCTGACAGCAGAGCGGTCGCGCTTCGTGCGTGCCTTGCGCAATCCTTTTCGATTTCTCTCATGAAATTCGATGACGAATATCCAGAACTACGTGCAACTTTTGTGATTTCTAAAATATACATAGGCATGCCATAAATTGGCCCGCTCTACAACTTTGTAATATAAACACCTGCCTTAAGTCAATAATTAAAAAGCTAATTAACGAGATTTTGTTAATTCGTTGCAACGGTGTCATTTGAACTGGGGCAAAGTATTTCCGCCTCGACGTGGAGTTCTTGTGCGAAAACAGCAGGAGCCTTACTGTCATATGATATTTATAAAAAATCTCTATCTTCTAAACAAAACACCCTGTAGTATGAAAAGACATCCATAGCATCCCGCATTATGCACATGATAAAATGAAAAAAAAAATTCTGTTGTGAACTTTTCAAAGCTAGAATTTGTGTCAGGCACGAATGCTGCGCGGGACAAAATATAGGCTTTCCGCTTGTTACAAGACCCGTTCTAGAGGTACACGTGTCTCTAAAGTTAAAGTTCAAGAATAAAAAATATTCATTCCACCGGAAAGAGACGCACACTCTTAAAGACGAATCCTTTGTTCTGGTCAAGGCACAACGCGACGAAAATAAGCCGACAGAATTAGGTCTTCTAAGTTTTTCTCTGCAGGGGTACAAGTGACATTCAGTGGCTGCTATTGTTTTCTAAGCAAGAAAGGCAGTGTTACGTCATGACGACCGAAAAGTTGGCAAAGCGGATCGACCAGACCACTACGGATGTGCGTCATAAAGAGCAAAGCCGCTCAACCAATTCAGTCTGCGCAGTCTACTGTATACTGATATCCTCTTTCTGAACAATTCTCGCGTCGTCCTTGAAGGATCGCTCAAACGTGGTTCCGCAGAGGTCCTGTTTTGCCTCGTTTAGGAAACAGTGTACACAAGACGTGATGCATCAAAAGGCTCAGAGATTTATAAGCAGGATGCCCTTTATGCCTACGCAATCTTTTGCCTGTAGTTCAACAAAGGATCAGAGGACCGACCGCATGACCTACTGAAAAATGGCGTGCGGCATCTACCGGCAAAAAAAAAAGAACATAGCCCATGTGCTCTCGATGCAGCCATATGAGGCCGGTCACGCGTGCCCAGGAAATGCAGCCGGCGTAACATTTACTACGCCAATGAGTGTTTTGCATGAATCTCAATTGCAAGAGGAATGTAAACGAACAAATAATGACTTTGCTGCGTTATGTTGCTCATGATTGTGTCTTCGCGAAATATCTTAAAGCATGAACAAGTAAGTCATTACACGGCACTTTTTACGTACAACCAGTTATACTTCAAAAGTGTCCTACGTAAAAAGACATGCGCAAATGAAAGTCACTATTTAAAATGAAATTCTCGCCCTCTCTCTTCAGCCGTTGTTTGACGAAACGGGAGCGATAGCAGGCGGGATAAACAGACGGTGATTCAAGAATAGCAAGAGAAAAAGTGCTTAAAGAAAAAAGAACATGCTTGATCCTTCCGTCATAGGAATAGGTATAACATGAAAGTGAAACGTGTCCTTGCAGAAGTAGTTGAATGTTTATTGCGCATTGACATGCGAGAACTTGCACAATGTCTATTGGTGCTTGGCAGTTGTTCCCGGCTAGATCGGGCTACGGGCGGCAGCACCGTCGTCGCGATAGGCGATCGGCGGCACGTATCCGAACGTACACAGCGGCGCTTCGCTGTGAGCTGTTGCAGCCGATTGTCGGCGAATGAAGCCTACTGGTGATATATACGCCCTCCATTGCCGCATTAATGCGAGAAACCGCCCTAACGTTCCTATTACGTGTGAGAGAAGCGCATTCTGCCAAGTAATGTGGTGCTGGCCTTCGGCAACAGTCTGGTTTTCGCACTGTGCTCGGTGTCTTTGCTTCTTTTATTTCTACGTGTTTGGATAAATATTTCTCTGTAGTGGGAGAAGGACTCCACAAAAAAAAGGAAAACTTAAGCACAGCTAAAGCTCGTCGCGTAACAGCTAAAGGACCGTCACGGAGTTATACTCCTAACAACACGTGTGCCGCTATATAAAATCATGGCTTGAGGTCTCTTTTACCGCTAACCGCCCTTTGCAGGCGCTAGTTCATGCTTCGAGGTATCACAAAGATTTTGAAATCGCCAACAATTCACGAGATGGCGTCGGTAAAATTTGTCATTCACACCTCAACATTTAATACTTCTTTTGTTTAGGACGACGTCAAATGCACGATGTGATATATTCAAACGACAAAGTGGCATCCACATTAATATGATTTTGTCGAATGGGTGGACCTAGCACCATACCGACACTGGCATGCACTCACTTATTAGAGTGCACATAAGCGTCGGAATGCGACAGGCTTGTGTATATCGTGTAGGCATACGTACAAGCGTTTGACACACTGTTAACACAACGGAATAAGTTGCCCTCTGCGGCCGTCCGCGACGTTCGCACACATACGAACACGGTGTGGCTAGCAGACTACGCAAGGAGTGACTCACACTGCGGGGTTTCGTCCGATCGCCGCTAGGTGCCAACTCTGTTCAACCTCGAGGCCAATAGCACCGCTTGATGATGACGCACCCGCGTTCACACCTAATGGCACATCTGCATCCCGACGACTAGCATCCATGAAAATGATCAAACATTTGTGATAGTTGTAGCAGTTAACATACATCTTGACAAAGCATATGATGGCTTCAAGATGGCTTCACAAAGATGGCTTCAATGTGCACATAATCAACAATAACTCGGCATGCATTCTTTCAAAGCGTCGTCACTTGAGGAGAGCAACGGTAAGGTGTGCGCTCCCTAGCAGTCGGTGTCAGTTGTGGGGATCGAGAGCGTCCTCCTACCTGGCGCCTCGTTCCCCAGCTGCCGCGCGCGTGCCGGCCGCGTAGCCCGGGCGCACTTAGGCACCGGCATTCGCCAAGATGGCGGCCAGGGCGCCTCTTTGTCTGGGCGAGCCAAGCGTCGGCTCCGTCCCGCGCTGGCATGTCCGGGCACGCTACGCTGGCGCGCTGCGCGGGCCTACGTCACAACGCAGCGCCATTCCCCATTGGGCCGCTGGTGACATCCTCCTCTCCTACGACCCAAGATGCAGCACAGTACGACACTCACAGGCTTGCAGGCCGTAAGGGGAACTCCGCAAGATCGAACGAGTACGCTTGCCAGCGGCGCTAGGACTACCACACAAAGGGCAGCGGTCGAGCACACGAACGAGAAGCCGCCTGCTAGAGCAGCGCGTCAACCTCTCGTGCTAGCCTGAGAGCATCTGCCGCCACGAGCGAATCGTTGGGCGCATCTTAGCTCGTAGGAGAGGAGGATGTCACCAGCGGCCCAATGGGGAATGGCGCTGCGTTGTGACGTAGGCCCGCGCAGCGCGCCAGCGTAGCGTGCCCGGACATGCCAGCGCGGGACGGAGCCGACGCTTGGCTCGCCCAGACAAAGAGGCGCCCTGGCCACCATCTTGGCGATTGCCGGTGCCTAAGTGCGCCCGGGCTACGCGGCCGGCACGCGCGCGGCAGCTGGGGAACGAGGCGCCAGGTAGGAGGACGCTCTCGATCCCCACACAGTGCACTTGAAGCTGTAGACGGCGGAGAAACGCCCTTAGTCCATATGGAAGCGGTCCTACGCTGGCGAGGAGACGTCACACGCTGACGCAAGAGGCGAGTCGCGTAACTGCGTCGTCACCAAATCGAATCACCGCGGAAGCCGCCTTTCACCGACCATAAAATTTTCTGCAACACTGCAGCGAAAGCCTCCGCCGCGCTGAGACTACTAACACGCTCGCAGTCGGTGCCTGTTAGTGTGATGATGCATTGCTCGTGGCCTCCGAGATTGGCTCCAACAACGCGCCGTTGCTAGTGTTGCTCAGGCCGTTCCCCTCGAGCGGGGAGAGCGTAGTCAGAGAAAGCGGTGTGGCAGCCACAAGAGCGTGGATTATTGGACACTGAGCTTCTTTACTGAGCTTGGGCTAAGGTGGCCATCCCGCAGAATGTTAAAGAAAACGCCAGGCCTGCGCTGAAACCGCAGCACAGTCACAGCGAAAGCTGGAAGAGCGGCGTTTCTAGAGCCCGTTGTAAGCTCTCTTGGTACCCCCTACGCCATAAATCACCATTTTTGTGAAGTTGGGAAGCACCTACTAAGCCATTATTCGTCATTCTGCGGAGAAGCGAGGCACCAGCTACACGTCTGTAAGGCAATATGTGCACTTTGTTGACGCGACGACTGATAACGATGAAGAATTATGGCTGAGCCCTTTGTAATGGGTTGGAAGCTTTAAACGGCCCACCAGTTATGTAATTTGCATTGGGTGACGCCCGGTCACTATTTCCCTCTCCCGTCATGCTGTATACCATACGCTGACGTGGGAAAGAGACGGGGGGGGCCGAAGAACTTTACTGAGACCCCGAGGAAATGGATCATGCGCTTATGGGCTTCCTTGGCAACCAATACAAGTGCACTTGCGAGAAACCCACTACGCTATAAATCATTGTAATTTTACTGAGACCCCGAGGAAATGGATCATGCACTTATGGGCTTCCTTGCCAACCAATACAAGTGCACTTGTGAGGAACCCACTACGCTCTAAATCATTGTAATTTTGCTGAGACCCCGAGGAAATCGATCATGCGCTTATGGGCTTCCTTGGCAACCAATACAAGTGCACTTGCGAGGAACCCACTAGACTATAAATCATTGGAATTTTTGAGAAGTAGGGCAGCAGGCACTGTGTCATTTTTCGTCATTCTACAGAGACCCGTGGTACCTGCTAAACGCATGTAAGGCATTATGCGCACTTTGTTGATGCTGTGCCTGATGGCAACGAAGAATTATGACAGATCCCTTTGTAATGGGTTGGAAGCATTCAACAACCTACTCGTTGCGCAATTCGCACTGTGTGACGCCTGGTTACAAAATTCGCGTTGTGCGACGCTTGGTGCTTATTTTACTCTTCTACCACGCTATATTTCATATGCTAATGTGGTTCCTTCCCGACATGAAGCCTGTATAGGACCTTTTTTGCGAAGCAGTTTCAAGCACTTGCATGGCTCAGAGCTTGAATACTGGGCTCCCACGCAGAGGGCCCAGGTTCGAACCTCGTTCCATCCTGGAATTTCTT
Organism: Rhipicephalus sanguineus; assembly: GCF_013339695.2. Taxonomy (NCBI): domain Eukaryota; kingdom Metazoa; phylum Arthropoda; class Arachnida; order Ixodida; family Ixodidae; genus Rhipicephalus; species Rhipicephalus sanguineus. The sequence continues at coordinate 90,423,620 of NC_051179.1, forward strand.
TCTTATTTCGTTTTTTTTTTTCTTATTTCGAGCGATACTGGTTACGGACACCGGTGGCGGCGGACAACTACGGCGCCAAAAATGGCCGGTGAAATGATCAAATAACGGCTTTTGCTGTAAAAGTTAACAGAAAGATCACACCACGGCCTTATAAACGCGACGGGACACGCAACGCGCGTCGTGTTTCCCCTCTAGTCTGGCCGTGATTTCTCACAATTCGAGCGGGGAACGCGGTGTGACAGCCATGCGAGCGTCGTAGAGCTATCTTTAATACGGATGGATGCTATGGCCGAGGCTTCGGCTAAAGCCGCCACCTCGCGGTGTAAGGCTCTGAAAAAATTACGCCTAATGGGATGGCCGTAGCAACGGTGCAATGGCTCGTTGCTGGAGCTAACAGCGGAGGTCATGCATTACTTTATTCTACCAGTCTCAGACGGTGACACCACCCTGTGAGAGATGAAAGGTGCCTTCGTGAAGCCTCCTGCATGTGTGTTGGTGGCGCAGTGGTTACAGTGTCCGTCACCTGTCGTCGCGGACCGAGAGGTCGGGGGTTCGACTCCTGCTGACGGAGCTTTTTTTTCTAGCTTTCTTCTTTGCCATTAAATCGTGCGCATTTCGTTGACGTATTTCCGTCATGGAAATATGTCATGAAAGCCTTGGTGGACCCCGGCATGAAACACTTTCGGGTTAAAAAAAAGCGAGGAAAGCGCTTCGTTCCTGCTCCTTGCTTTCGCAGTGCGAATCATTGACATGTTGTCTTCTGACATCTTTCATCGGCTTACATTGCCTATTTGCTTATTAACGACATTTGTTATGCGTTTTCAGCATAACCCATACGCAAAGTTGCTCCTCTTTTTCACTTCTGAACCCGTGCAGGAAAATGTACATATTGCACTAATGACATGCAGTAGAACACCATGAGTGCTTACGTTACCTCCGTCCGTTGTAGCAAGGCATAATTGTGTGCTTATGTGATCATTGTATATATCATAGTCATCACCTGACAACAACGTATGAAGCCCTTGTTAAAGCAAATAAAGCCAAAGGATTACAAACCACCGAAGGCGAAGCGCAGAAATAATATTGCCACGCGCTAGTGGTGGCGGAAGAAGAGAGCGAAGTTGGTGGCCGTTGTGGCCGAAAGTAAACAGCTGGTCGCTTCGAGTTCCCTGTGTGTCGTTTCCTCTCGTGACAATATACAACTAAAAGTGCAAAAAAATAAGGCAAATAGGACACGGTAAACATACACTTAAGTTTGTAAGAGGAAACACTTAAGTGATATTTCAAATGAATAAAGCAGAGACAATAACCATATGTTAGGCGGTAAAAGAATTCCAAAGGAAGATGGCTGTAACTGACAAGGGTTTCATTTTGTAATTAGTAGGAACTCGTGGCAATAGTAAAAACCATTCAGCGCAACGCGAGTTTGGTAATTAATAAGTGACAGGGAAAAAGCTTGTAAAGAAATTAGGAAAAGTAAATCTTTCCAAAAATAGACAAATGTCGGTGTACTGAAATAGCTTGCTCAATGATGAAATGTGGCATACTTGGTGCAACAGAATTCAAGAGTTGAATAAGGAAGGCAGTGATATGGGTCGCTTGTTTCTGCATGTGCTGCGGGGGTGAAGTGTAAAAGTGATATGCATTACCACAGGTAAATCATTATGTAGTAACAGTGATTCAAATAGCAATTGATGTCAGGTAACTAGATGCACAGTAAACCATTAAACGAAATATACGGTCGTGTTGGAATGAGTGCACAAGCTCAAAATGCATTTTTTCAGGCTGATTCATTAAAACTCATATTAGGAGTTCTAAACCAGGCTTTGCAATTTCATAAGAGTGAGGTCTGCTGAAGATAAGAGAATAGTTAAGCGTGTCGAGTGTATTTTTAAAATGCAAGAGCACGAAACCTGCAAAGCTACCACTGTCGCTGAACATTAACGAAGCAAGTTAAAAAAAAGTGAAGCTCGTTCAATGTGACTATGCCGGCGGGAGCCAGATTGGAAGAATTTCATAATACTGAATCTTGTTAGGTATGAATTCAGACGCCTAGGAAATAAGTGTTCAATAAGTTTGTATTAATCACGATACAATAGAGACACATACATGTAGGCTCACCATTTGTTATGGTTTATCGCCTTTGTTAACTTCGGGAATATTTAGGCATGTTTCAATGAATTAGGAAAATGACTTTTAGCGAAAATTACGTTGACTATAAGTGGCTCTACACACAAGAAAGTGGCGTATCCAACGACAGTAAATGATGTGCGAAAAATCCAAGAGACGTGTTTTGAGATTACGAAATAACCTTCTCTATAGAGGAGCTGAATAGCAAATTGTGTGCCCAATAAGTTGCAAGCTAGAAAATGTATATCGTTGTGCCTGAGGTGCAAAAAAATGTACTCAGAAAAAGCGTCTGCGATATCGGAGGAGCGGTGATAAGGCACGCCATTGCAATTCATTTTAGTTATAAGCGAAGGCAAAGTTGAAGTACTTAAAAAAAAACGTCTAGGCAGTTTTCGTTCTTTTTCTAACGTTATTTTCATTTTTTACGAAACTTGTTCCCCACAGCATTTCTTGGACACCCTAGTATATGTTAAGGAGGTTACAGTTATAAAGCCTATATAGTTTGCAACACTGTGGCGAGGTACCATTAAAAAGCAGTCTCAGAACCTTTTTTAAATAAAAGAGGCCTTTTTTTTCTGAGACTGGTTAGCAGTGTACTTGTCGTCCAAGGGTTCACAGGTGTTCGGTATTGATTACAGTCAATTGTGGAAATGTAAGACGAAACAGCATATGAAAATAAAGAGCAAAATACATCACGCGTCTCCTGTGGATCATTTGACGACTCGATCATTCAACTGTCCCATTGTGAAATAGCAACAAAATGTTTTTTTCTTCACCAAATGTGTCGTAGAACACGTCCGTCATTTCCGTGGCGTGAGCGCAAACGAAGAAACAGAGCTGAACAATTTTGTGTCGTGTGTATTGATGCCGTAGGGCAAACTAACGAAATAAAAAAAAACACGAAAAGCTAATGCTGCGTTTAGGTAACAAGAGGTACTAGTTATTGGGTATGGTTACGATAGGGAATCTCTAATACGTTACCTTTGGCGCAAGAAGTAACCATATTATAATGGCAATTATGTGCTAACGATGGCTAATGGATAACGTCGACGCGTGTTTGCCAATATCGGCTATAATCGTGTTACCACGTTACCATAAACTTTGGTTAAATGAGGGATAAATAATGGCGGATAAATGCCGTAATACTAAGCTTGGTATTTTATGCACCTCTGCTGTCGTCCTTGATCATGTTGCCTCTACAGCTCCCCCGTTCCGGCTCATTCGTAGGTTCTGGTCATACGACCCATGCGTATTGAATGCATGAAGGAAAAGGCCTCGCTTCGTTCCAGTGAAGGCCACGGAGTAAATTGAAGCAACATGAACAGCTGGGCGAGGTGGGCGCAGAGTGAATGTGCATTCGTTATGTATGGGTTCCAATCAACTATGGTTATATTTTTCTTTGCATCCTTGATGATTTCAAAAATTTTTTATAATAGCGCTGCGTTGACCAGTGATCGATTCCTCTCATCCGACCTTCAGCAGATAAAAAGAAACATCGGATTCAGTGCTTTAGGAGCTTAAAAAGAGAAGAGGAGGTGGCGAGTTGTGCTCCGGAATGTGCGAAACCGGAGCGCTGCTAATGAGGCCTGCTTGCCGCGACCTTGTAGAGCTTAACGAGTATGGAGACTCCACGCCTGCAGCGATTACGGGAAAGGCAGTAATGATTGAAGCGCGAAGCCCGTTTTTAGTGCGACAGTTTCGTTGACGGACGCCTGTGGACACCGCCTTTGGCGCAGCCACTTGAGTCACGTTCACTGCTTTTTTCCGCTTTTTGTTTTGTTTACCCTGCTTTTATTATTATGTCGTTCTATATGCTATGTACTGGCGAGCTACTCCGGTCCTGTCTATAGGCTGCTTTAAGGGTGCTAATTACTGCAAACTCTGCGCAAACGTAAATTAGCAGCTATGAAAATGTCAAAACATGGGCGTGCAGTAATTAGAGCCAACAAATCCCTTTTACTTTCAAAAACAGAATTGTTTAAGCTCTTCGTCCCGCCGGTTCACTTGAACAGAAAGCCATCAACATCGTGAAAGGCATCTACCTTATGTGGCATCTCGCGTCGCCAAGCACCTAGCAGAGCTGCGCCTTGCTCCTGCAACGCAATATCTCGACAGGCGCGCGCTCTTTTCGTCCTCTTCTTCATCCTAGGATTGTCTATAAATAAAGACATATCGCTCTTGGCGACGTGCATTCGAGAAATGAGGATAGTTATAGTACATTTTCTGTATCGCCTAATTATTTGGCAGATAATAAGGCCCGTGGCCAGCACACCCATAGGAGTTGAAACGATGGATGTGTGCTATAGGCGTTTCTTCAATGCGTGTGCCTACTAGAGAAAGCAAGAGAGAAGCCCGCCCACTATGGTAGGCTTCCGATCCCACCTCTCCACACAAGACATCATGCTTCAGCTCTACCATCAGATCATCAACGACCCAACGAGTGGCACCCGAGCCATCCTCGGCCTGGACCTGGAAAAGGCGTTCGACAATGTAGCACATGCAGCAATCTTGCGCCGAATTAACAAGCTCAACCTGGGCGAGCGAAGCTACAACTACATCAGAGACTTCCTGTCGCGTCGCACAGTCACCCTCACAGTTGACACCATGACATCCGACGAACATACCCTAGGAGGCGCTGGCACTCCTCAAGGGTCGGTAATAACCCCGCTCCTTTTCAACCTCTTGATGATGGGTCTCCCGGTCCGCCTTGGCGAGATTGACGGCCTCCATCACGCCTTGTATGCAGACGACATCACCCTGTGGGTCGACGAGGGAAGTGACGGGCAGATAGAATGTACCTTACAAGCAGCAGTCTCTGCAGTAGAGGACTACCTCCGAGACACGGGCCTCCGAATATCGCCACTCAAATCGGAGCTGCTAATCTACCGCCCGCGCCGCCAGTCCAGGCCTACCAGTGAACCGCGCCAATGTGAATTAATACAGTTGTATACGCAGGACGGCTCCTGCATTCCCCAAGTTCCGAAGATACGGGTCCTCGGCATGTATATAGCAGCCAACGGGTCAAACGGCGAAAATATCCGCAAGATTGAAGGCAAGGTTACAGCGGCTACCCGCCTTATCAAACGAATTACAAACAAGCACACGGCGATGAAGGAGGACAGCGTCATGCGCCTCATACACTCATTCGTAATCAGTCATGTTACTTATGTGGCTGCCTTCCACAACTGGACTGTCACTGAAAGGGAAAAACTCAATACCCTTATACGCAAGACATACAAGATCGCCCTCGGCCTGCCGGAGTCCACGAGTACCACTCGTCTGCTACAGCTGGGGGTGTACAACACGCTTGAGGAAATAGCAGATGCGCAAAGAGTCTCGCAACTCTAACGCATGTCCCTGACAGCCACGGGTCGGTACATCCTGCAGAAGCTCGGCCTGAATTACCACGTCCAACACGGTCAGAAACAAGCCATTCCACACGACATCGGCGACACGCTAATAGTTGCCCCTCTTCCTCGAAATATGCACCCCGAACATAACGGGGGCCGACGCCAGGCCCGTGCAAAGACACTGCTGCGCTCCTTCGGTGGGGAGAGGACTTCGCGATTCGTGGACGTGGCAGAATACGCAAACAAACACCGGTTCATGGCGGTAGTCGTACATGTTAATTCCCGGCTTACGCACGCGTGTAGTGTCAGCACGAAATACCCAGACACAGCGGAAGAGGTTGCGATTGCGCTTGCGCTTACCGACTCCATCTGCGAAGCTGTTCTTAGCGACTCACAAACCGCAGTCCGTAACTACGCGAGTGGGCGCATTTCCTCAGAAGCTCTCCAGATCGTAAGGAAGGCTGGTCGACGAAATGCCTACCCATCATCCTTGTTTCCGACGGCAATAGATATAGAAAGAAATTTTGGTACCATGGGGCATTCTATAGAAATGCAAAATTACGTCAGCCTTTAGGGCCAAGTTGAACCGGCTGCTGCGTTAGTCTTTCGTGCCTGTCCGTCATTTTTCTTGTTTGACTTTTACACAGAAGCTGCCCGAAAATTCGATTTCCCAGAGTCAGCCATATGTCAACTATCCGCAATTTCCTGCATCATCCATCCTCCGGAAACAAGGTTCTCGCGCAATACCGAACGGCACCATTTGTTTTGGATACTCATATTGATGGAGAAAGTTTTCTTTTTTTTCTTTACGCTTTGTTACATTTGCTCTGTCCCATCTGATCCGCCTCTTACGAAACCATCCACGTCACCGCGCTTATTCTGTCTGACAAATCTTTCGACACTTCGTGGCAACATGAATTATTTTCCTGTTTCTTTGTGGTTTCGTCTACTTATCGACCAAGAAGGCTTTCTGCACCTCATAGCGTTCTATTGATGAGAAGAGCATACGGGGGGGGGGGGGGGGTGATCAAGAGATCACGCTAAAGTTGGAAGCCTGCCACCAACATGTCGAAAGATCTTGGCTTCGCACTTTGGCCCCAGGAAACTTTTGTTGACAGACTTTCGAGGGGGCGTGGCGAGGTAGTGTCTCTGCTAGCTTTACCCCCCGGCATTGATTCATCTTTCCGCTGCCTAACACCATCGCTTCAATGCCAAAGCCGCATGCTCAAATTCGTTCGCATCTTCAGATGCGGCTCGCTCTCAAAGGATTGGTTGTCATTCTCCAGGTTGTGGGTGCGCGATTTTATAATACTCCAGCTTCAATGGAGACGAAATGTTGGGGGTCCGTGTACTCCAATTCTCCAATTCAGGGGTACTTTAAAGCACCCCGCGTAATCGAAATTTCCGGAGCTCTTTCTTACGGCTTGTCTGATAACCTTACTGCATTTTATGACAAGTAAAACCCCAGAAATTATTGTTATTATTATTATTAATCTTAAAAGCTTGCAGGGTACGCATTTCGGCTGGTTGATTCATGATTACGAGTGGAAAAACAGCACTAAAAAGGCGGGACGAGAAATGACACAGAACACGGCGCTCAGGATCAGGTTAGTTTAAGAGCACGCTAGTGTGGCGATTAAAATCACGCTCATCCGCACATTGACCGCAGCTTCAACTCATGCGAAGAGGGTGACTATGGCTGCTGGTCACGTGTGCATGCTCCACTCACAGCTCTCTGCTCTCATAGTAGGGGACTCCTTTGACCGTTGTTTTAATAAACGCTCTCACTATTGCAAAATGTTTACGGCATATAGCATGAGGCTACGCTCACTAGACAAATTGTTTGTAAGCTATTTTGATGAAACCTTCTTTACTGAATTCTTGCTTTTGTTCTCAACATTGCACAGATGTTACCCGTTATCTTGTTTCCGCACTCACAACAGTTCTGTGCTCTCCTCGGTGACTGCAAGGTTGGGAAGGTGCACAAAACTTGAGATGTTCATTCTCACAAGAGATCTACAGGGGTGTTCAAACGTTCACAGGCCGCGCTACCACAGCAATACATGAGATAGTGGCCTGGAAACTTTTGACGGCCCCTGTACATTCTCATTCGCATTCGAGATGGCGGTATAATATGCCTTGTCTGAATGACAATTTATGCAGTTTGGCATTTAACTATAATAAATGTAAGTACAAAATAGCACCAAACGCACTAACAAATGCTACCGTTTTATGTGTAATTTTTGCGCGTGAATAAAAAGTAAGCTGTGCTGTGCTAAATGTTTGGCATTTGTTTCAGCGTCGCACATAAGACACCGGATTTTGAGTTTCAACATTGTCAGAGTACACCAAATTGAGCTAAAAGAAAAATTAACTCTCGGAGAGGTTACGTTTAATGAAAGACGTAAATGCTACATCTACCCTAAATTTCTCATTGTTCAGAGCAACCAATGCTCGTTGCCAAAGGACGACTGTGCAAGTTAGCAGTGCAAACGCTAATGCGGAAGAGTACTACTTTAAAACTTACGAGAGAAACTAACAGAACTTAACTTGTGTTATCCTTAGTTGAAAATTGAATATATTAAAGAAGATAGGAAATAAAGCACAAACAGGTGTACGAACAGCGGACAGGACGATGTACGGGAATATTGCTGCGGCTGCTTCAAGTACACTGAGGCGCAAGGAAGAGCAATCACTGCCTTAGTTTGGCATTTTGCTGATAGCGCTCTACAGTACGTCTGGAAGTTCACTCATAAAACATAGCTAGGATACGAAACTTTTTTGTACGGAAGCAGAAGTTTGTTTCCTATCAACTGCTCAACTTCGTAGAGTTCGACAACTCTTCGATTGAATACGTCAACTCTAACCAGAATAAACGATCTACGAGTTCCAGTCTGCGACGTCTAGTCGAGAACATTCACTGAGCTAAAATAAATAAATGAATAAATAAATAAATAATAAATCAAGAAAGGAAAGACGCACGTTCGGCGTGTCGGTATTTCATGCTTGTGAAAACGACGCTGAGCAAGAATGGATGAAATACAAGGCTAGGCTGACTCAGAACCGAACACGCACTGTCCTTTTCAGCAAGAAATATTATACGTGTGGTTTGTTCGGCAGCAGACGAAGCTGTGAAGGCTCTGTAGGAAAGGTACATGTTTGCGTTGTAAAGTATCATTAGAAGAGGGGGACATGGTGTAAGCCTCTCGTCTGCGACGTTCCACATTTTTGTGGAAAAGGTTGCCCTGACCAGACCAAGCGCTGTCTAAACAGCCGCGGCAGCAAACCTTGTCTCTAGCAGCAAAATAGGTTCGTTCATTGAGACGGATGTTTGTTTCAACGCAAGGAATCACGACAAAAGAGGGGAACGAGAGGACATACGCATGGGGACAAGGTAGCCAGCGGTCATGTGTTGCAAAAAAAAAAAAAAATCACCGACGATTACGATACTGCCTAACGCGATTTTTGGGCGTAGCTTCGCGTTAGGGCAAGGCCAACTGTGTTTGAAGTTTTGGCTTTCCGCAAGGTATCGACTACGCCATAAATCATAATTTTTGTGAACTAGGACAGCATCCCTTACGCCATTGTTCGTTTTTCTGCGGATAAGCGTGGTACCCGCTACATAATTGTAAGGTATAATGTGCACTTTGTTGATGCTGCATGTGGCTGATGACGATCAAGAATTATGGCTGAGCACTTTGCAATTGGTAGGAAGCATTTAACCCCACACTCGTTGCACAATTAGCGTTGTGTGATGACTGGTTTTTATTTTACTCTTCTGCCGCGCTATAATACATAGGTTGACGCCATTTCTTTGCCCGACATGACGCCTGTATAGGGTGTTTTTGCAACTCAGCTTCAAGCATCAGCGTGACTCTGTGGTAGAATGCTCGATTGCCACACAAAGGACCCGGTTTCGAAGTCCATTCGATCCTCGCTGTTTTTTTTTCTTATTTTATAGTTCACGTCTATCGTTCACTTCTTCATGTTTATTGGTTACGCCACCGACGGCGACAGCGACGGCGCTCAGTGCAGGAACGGGCGCTAAGAGAAGCGCTCTAAAAAAAAAAAGAGTGGAGAAAATGAGTTTTCTCTGTCACTTCTTTGAAACATATACGATGAGGTGTGAGCAGTCTGCTGTCTTTAGTATATACAATTTCTTTCTTTATTAATCTTCCAGGTTCTAGGTCAGCGCCATACGTCTCGCTGATCATTGAATTAGAGAGACTTAGACATGCATACTGACAGTACAAATGAACCGCGCTCATCTTCAGGTTTATCGGGTTCTTCAAGCTGTCCGCGCTCACATCATGGCACGGATATTTTGTTCCATAGTGTCACGTACCACAGCCTGGCCTTTTCTGTGTCATTGCACAGCCACGTGCGAGCGCGTCCTTAACGAGCAGTACTATAATGTTCCTTACTATTCAACACAAGTTTCGTCTCATTATTTCGATGCCTGTAAAACACTGCGGCTGAAACTGTTTGCACAACGGCGGAAACTCTAAGATACTTTTTTCGTTCAAGACGACGCTATGCGACACTATTGACACTCTCGCGCTATAGTCGTTGCATTCAGAACTCACGGATGCTATCAAGACCGGCGATGCCACTAAAAAGATAGAGAGTTAAGGGTTGATGACTTTGCAGGCTGTGCACTTTGGGACCCTTTGATGGCCGCGCAATCTTTAAACTAAAGACCAGATACGGTAGTTGCGGCGGCACGTTTAGCCGAAAAACAAAAACTGCTTTACAGAACTGCGCCCGTAATCTCCGTCGCTAATTATTTTCTCGCCGTGCTGACGAGCCGTGGAGAGAGAATCAAGTGGATGTCCGGCGTGGGTATGTAATTCACGTTTAAGACGGCCGCATCTATCCTTAATAGGCTGAGGTCGCCCACGTGTTCGCGTCATTTAGCCTTATCGCACATTATCTGCTCGCTCTTTTTCACCAGACTCCGCTTACTACTGTTGGATACACTGCGGCCGTAAAGAGTCTGGGCCAAGGGAGTGCTGGCGTGCCGCGTGCAGCTGTCTCGCAATTAGCAAAGCGGCACTAATGAGTTCGCTGTGGGTCAGCGACTCCGCGAGCCGTCGCTGACACTCAGCTTCCTTCGTCGAGCTATCAATCTTTAGTGTTTAGAACCTGTAGCAGAATCTTTCCGCCAAAGGCGTAAACCCGGCAGAGGCACTAGCGTATGCAAACAGCCGTTGCTTTGCCACAGATTGCTTTGTTCCCCAATTATCTCCTTCACCCGAGTTTGTTCACAAATTGAACGCTAGAAAAATCCAGTTCGAACTGTCGCGCGGAGATGATAAGGGCAGTGAACTCACGAAGACAAATCGTTCTGTGATTGCGCCTGTACTGGCCAGTGGTAGTTAGTTTAAGAGTAATCCGCTGCGTTTGAAGGATAGTTCACGCGAAGACTAGGACACAGAGTGTAATGCAAACGGTAATGGACTCGAGGAACACAATCCCCCAAAAAGGCAGTAAAATGCTAGTAACTGCAGCATTTACTACATACACGCCAACTTTAGTACGTGTCGCTAACGTTTTAATACTATAAAAATGCATGATAGGAAACGTTGTTATTACTACTCTGCCTCCCAAGGTTACTAAAAGTTACTACTTGCGTGTGTGACGGGTTACTAAACGTCTACCACTAATGGTCGTTGCATTCTATGCTGCAGTTGTGCGAGTATATTGATAACTTGAGGCAAAATATCATTTTTAATGTTGGAATAAAATTATCGCGCTTCATGGTCGCACCCGTAGATGCCAGCAGTAAGGTGTCACTATTCGTGTTCAAAACATCGATTACATGTCTAAGTTCATAGCTGCTCAGCAATACAATGTGTTCTACGCCAAAGTAGGACATTATATAGTACTCCTTCAAGTTGTTAGGACGTATGTCTCGTAGAAATCTTGGTATTCGGCGAGTGCTTGTATGTGTGTTTTGTTTATGGTTCGCTCATGCCTCTACGCATTCATTATTATCTGAAGAGGTCACTTCGGTGTGTATTTACGCGGGTAATCACATCAAGATGTAAGCGATTATTAATTAGTGTAACAAGACGATGTCGTTTCCACTACGGCGTCTCTAATAGCCTTTGTCGATTCAGGACATCAAACCCCACAAGAAAACTAACCATACCGTGTCATTTTTTTTGAGCTTATGCATTTTTAGCAAACTCGACTAAGATATGAAAATGCCAACAGCGCACAAACGAGACTGGTGTAAACGTATTTGCCTTCAGTCCCGTTTTCTTGTTCCGTGACTGAAGCAACGGGCTCTGGTTAACGCATGTGCAAAAAATTTGAAGCAGCATGAAAGTAGGATATAATTGGGGTGCTATGCAGGATGGCCAAAGTTTGGCGAAACTCGGAATTTTTCCGAGCTCTGGCAACACCCCCTTTTGAACGAGGTAACGGTACGAAAAGGTCCAATCCATCACTCAGCGCGCGCTGCGTTCCATTGGTTACGATGGAGTGCGGCATCACGTCAAGGGCAGTCGACGAAGTAGGATGGTGTCTTCAAATCAGAGGCATCTTCTTTCATTTGTTTGTCGTTCCACTGAGTGCAGACGTGCACCAATGCAAGAAAAATGTCAGAAACTCTTACTAACGATATTTTTTAGAGGTACGGGCTGTTTAAATTCAATTTCAAGCGTTTATTGTCTGCACTAAGTATGCTCTAACATAATCAGCACCGTGGTCTTTAAGACTAGCTCCGGCCGAGCGCGTTACAATACCGCGGCCGGAGCTAATCGCCGAGGCCACGTGTATAATCATCATGGTCGGCCTGTACATTCTAGATCGTTGCTCGGCCGGCGCGCGCACTCTTCGTCCTCTTCTTCGCCGTCTGCTCACTCCCCGAGCACCTGCGCCCGGCTGATTCGCTCATAGTCTGGGTGTATATCTAGCTAATTAAGTGAGGACATGCTATGACCCAGCAGATTAAGCCAAGTCTTGCTAAGACCGAGCTAATTGAGCCACATCTTACTAATACCGCGCTAGTAAAGCCGTGTGAAGCTAAGACTAAGCTAATTAGGGCCATGCTGATTAACACGGCGCTAATTAGGAGCGGGTTATCGAAAGGCGAGCTAATTAGAACTTTATTCACTGAGAAAATGCTAATTAGGATCGTGCTAATTAGGATCTTTCTAATTAGCCACATACTAATTATGGCCTTGTTAACTGAAACTTAGTAATTAACGTCATGTTAATTAAATAATAACCGATTAAGCCTTGTCTATTATACATGATGTAATTAAGACCTATCTAATTAATACCACCTAAATTGAGACCGTACTGACGCCGCCTTCACTCCGAAGGAGACTGAGTACAGTGAGTAGACGAGCCATGTAAAAGCTGGAAGAAGCTAGGTGATCACAAGCTCCCCCCATGGCTCCAGCCTTGCACAAGTGGAGCAAGCTGACCAAATTATTTTATATTCAAAGAAGCTGCTGCGCAACGTCCACCGCATGGAACGCTTGACAGTCACACCGGCACTATGACTGTCACGAGTTGAACAGGGGCCTTTTCAGAATCAACGAGCTTGTATCCGAGTTCGCGCGTCAATCAGTTTGATTGACAGACGCCGGCGCAGAAGATCGGAGCCACCCACCGCATTTGCTCTTGTCGAGAACCAGTGCTCACGGTGCAACGGCCGCGAGCGGCCCGATTCATCTGTGAGCTTAATCGCACAGACTATGCACACACACACGAAGAACTAAAGGTTATATCATCATGTGGCTACGATGTCTCGCGTTCAGTTTTACCGCGCTCACGGCGTATCACTCACAGACATGCAGCAAGCGCCCCTGGTGGCATTTGCGGCGAGTAATGTTACTATTTACTTGTTTGTGGAGACATTGTTTCTACCGATTCGTTACTGCAGAAAAATCTTCAGACGTATAATGCAAGTAGCAGTAACCCGGTATTCATTTATTTATCTGTAATATTCGAGGAAGCGAAACGAGCTGCATGAGAGTGCTGCGTGTGCGCCCTTGTTGCCTTCGGAGTGGAAATTTCCATGCTGCAGGTGGAACGGAAGAACTTGCCCGAAAAAAAGGACAAACGCCCACGAACACGCCTGTGGGGGGCGCGGTGTTCAGTGGGCAAAAAAGATAGCGCGGCAATCACACTGACGTCGCTGCACTTTTGAAATTTTGACTGAGTGGAGGCGCTGACGCGTTCGCACGCTGTGTTCCTTTGAAAACCGTCGCAAATTTCACATATGCGTTTGTGACGCCATGCTCGTTCTTGCAGCCTTTTTTATCAACGCTGCTATCGCGCGCTCCGCATTGTCTTCCTGTCATGACCGTCGTAGTGCAAGCTCGGAGCAAACTCGCGTTCCCGAGAAGCTCGTGCCATCCTGCACAGCACCCTTGTTTCCTGTAATAATATCCCCTGTGTTTGCTTAAACTCCGCACCACGAAATGGCGTAACCAAATTACCTGTTCACGTTTACACCTAAGGTAAGCTGGCAATTTGCAAACGACAAGAGCTAGCGAACAAGCTAAAGCCATTTGTATATGTATCACCAGGCATCAAAAGCAAGGACATCAGAAAAGAACAAGGATGCACGTGTTGTACTGTGTGCGTGTTTTAAAGACGATAGTCTTTCTTGGGGAACTTAAACGCAGAAATTTTGGTCTGTCTTTCTGTTTTTCTGTTTGTTGGCACGTCCCCCGATTCAGCCACTCGGCCAAAGTTGAACCACTTGCCCAAGGGCCTGCCGTCTTGAACTGGTACGGCTGTTCATACTTGTGAACGTTGTCGATCAAAAATTAAATATCATGCATATCTGAGGTGCAACATCACTAGGTAAGTATTAGGTGGCGTGTTCCTTTTATAGAAAATGCATACATACGTAATTTTAAGGACCCTAGTTTCTTAAGCTGCGCTGAAAATGCAAAAGAATGGAAGCTTGAGCGAGTTGGTATGCGTTCATCTTTGTTGAAACAGCGCTCACTAGACGACGACGAAGTAAAAGAAGGCACAGGACAGGCGCTGCCTGTCCTGTGCCTTCTTTTACTTCGTCGTCGTCTAGGGAGCGCTGTTTCAACAAAGCTGAAAATGCGACTGCGCTGAAATTTGCCTTCCTCCGTGCCCTTCGCACGAGCTCATTGTTGTGTTTCGGTTTCGGTTCTGTATTGCACTGTACGAATGCCATGGGTTGGTGTTGAAAAACTTTAGTTTTGAGAAGGCCAAGAAGGTGAAAAAAAATATTTAAAAAATGAAAAAGCAGCGTTGTGGGCGGCCTTCAGGCTGCCGGTTGTGGGCGCCGCTCTGGCGTTCCTGTTTTACCCAGGCGACGTGTAAATAAAAGAGTGTGTGGAGAGTACTTGTTGAGTGCGGACGTTTCTCTGCTTCAGTGCTTCGCGCCAAACCGCGTTTTCGGGCTGGCTGGCGTCCCCGCCGGTCGCGTTGGTCACCGCCGGTCTTCGCCTGCTGCTGCGCCGGGACTACCAGCACGCAACACAGCACTCATGTTTCCCGACGTATTGCCAGATGGCGTCCATATCTCACACAGCGCCTCTTCTATCGTCTTTACACGACATTTGCAGCGAAGCACGCAGATACGCGGCCAATTTTTTGTCCCAGGGAGCTTTTTTTAATAAAATAAAAATGCCGGAAAAAATTTAATCAATTTAAACGATGATAATTCTCTATACGCTATATCAAATTGTTCTTGATATTCATCGTTATATGATGCCCTGAGTAATGGACAATCATGCGTAGGTTTACTGGTTCATAATAATTTTACAACTGTGCAAACGTTCAATACTTGTGACCACCATGTATGCAATGCTCTTTCTTGGCACGCGCAAAGCTAAAAAGCCTCATTCCCGCGCGCGCTAGTGTGTGTGTGTTTGTGTGTGTTTGTGTGTGTGTGGCTGCTCTGCATGTGCTTTTCGCGATTATTTCGGGCTGGGGTTTTCGCTCCGAACTTGTTCCGAAAACCACTCGGTTAGATGTCACAGTAACTGTCCCGACCGGCTAACGCGCCCTGCACTGGCGAAGAGCGAATGCGTCGGGGTGCAGTGGCACACAACTGCACACGCTGAAATAGTCCATGCATTCGTATACTGTACATAAGCTTTTCGCTGATGCATCGACGTTCAAGTACAGTGACGCCGAGTTGGACATATGCGTGTACTAAGCAGCAATTACTCTGAAGGTCAGAGCATATCCCACTACATTAACCTTTGGACGAGCTAATGGAAGTCGTGGATCAAGGCAGTTATCTTTTGGCGTTGGAACTTCGTCTTGGTTTATATGTATACGAATACAGGCACTCAATCACGAAGGTCCCCAATATAGCAGCTTCACTACGCGCTGTAGGGATGCGAATCGGGATCAAAAAGGCCGTTTACCGCCACGACAGAAAGTCGGTCTTATCACGTTCTCCAATGCATCTCGGAGTTCTGCATGATTTCGCCTTTTCCCACAAAGCTCTCAGTTCTGATCCATTCTAGAAAGGGACCCCTAAGCACACAGCATATCAAGGTCTACAAAATATTAGGGCAATGTAAGTATTCATGGTCGCACGGAGCAGGTGCCGGCCACAGATGCACTTTCCATGAACCGGTTGCCATGGCTACTTTTCGTTTGTTTCGCGTCTGCTGCCTACCGTTCCCGTACCACAGAAGTCATTCTGCGTGTAAGTATAGTACTAATGGCTCAAACAGAAGCGACTGCAGAAGCTCAGGCAAGTGTTGACCTCATGAGATATTCCGAAGTCACAGCGTGGTCTCTCTTTTATTTATATTTTTGTCCGCTGTAGGCTACATTTTCAGCGACCGCATAGCTGTAATGGTTACACAGCGTGCTCGTGGCTTGACAGTTCCCCTTCCAATATAGCTCTTCGGTTCGTAGAATGCACTACCGTTTTTTTTCTCGTTCAATAATAAATTGAACATACCTACTGTTAATATTCAATTTCTGCGAGGGCTGGGCAAAGATATTTTGAATTGGTATCGGGATACGATACAAAAAATACTCGGGCAAGAAGTATTTGAGATACAGATACAAGATACTTTAGGAATTATTGTATCCGATACGATATTTCCCCATTGTATCTTAAGATACTTCGATACATTTGCAAATTGGCTGTTATATATCTGTACAATGAAGCAGCAAACGAATATAAAATTGTTTGCCTGAAAATTTCTTAACTGCTACCAACTTTTTAAAATTTTATTGAAACATTAGTTTCATTCCGAAACAACTTATTGGGATGTGTTTGTCTGATTAATATGACAGCTCTTTATACGCTGCGCTCGCAGTTGTTTTTGCTTGACACTTTTGTATTTGATTGGTGTCGCTGCTCTACATGCCGTCCAGGTAGCGGGTTGTCATCTAATAGCCAGAAAATAAATAAGAAGCCTTCGCACGATGGCGCGAGTACTGCTGTGCAGTCTTACCTTGTCCGCAAGCGTATTATCGTTTTCACAGTACCGGATCACCTTACAGGTAAAGCGTGGACGCCTGGGTAGGACGCCTGGGTTTTTACCTTGCTGCTGCTCTACCTGAAAGGTGTAGAGCAGCAGCAACGCTGGTAGCGATATTTTTGTGACACATCGTGTATACATTGAGGACATAAAACTGCAATGATTTTTCATATTCTTGTCAGCTGACGTAAAGCATTTGTTAGCAACATATGCACTAACGAGCAATCTTTTAACATTTCTTCTCCGACAGAACTTGTGCCGCCCAGAAACCTCTCAGTCGTATTGTAGTGGCACAAAGCGACGCAGGATACCACTCTTATTCACACTGTTGCCACTTGTAGCTCCGATTACCCGGTGATTTGCAACAATAAAAAATATAATAATAATTAAGGCGATCTAAAAAAGGAAAATGAGTATATCTCAGTGAAATAGCAAGGCGGTTCCGTATCAAACGATCGCTGTGAATAAGCCTACAGGGTGTTTCACATAAGTAGAATTAAAAAACAAAAGTTGTTAACCGCGACTGAACCAAACCAACGGCCTATGGCTAACCGTCATGTGGCGCTCGTTATGGTATTTTAAAGACGATAGTCTTTCTTGGGGAACTTAAACGCAGAAATTTTAGTCTGTCTGTCTGCCTGTGGCTTCTTATGAGGCTTCTCATGGATTCAGCCGTCCGGCCAAAGTTTAACCACTTGCTGAACGCCCAGCCACCTTGAACTGGTAGCGGCGTTCACACTTGCGAACGTTGTCGATCAAAAAGCAAATGTTATGCATATCTCAGGCGCAACATCAATACGTAAATATTAGGCGGTGTGTTCCTTTACTAGAAAATACATAGATACGTAATTCTAAAGACCATAGTGCTTCTTAGGCTGCGCTGAAAAGCTAGTGTTTTTGGGGCTGCGTTGCAAATGCGACGCTATGAGCCAGATGCGGCTATTCAACATATAAGAGGAGGACTCATGTAGTATGGCCGGCAGAAGACTATCGTCTTTCGACGACATTTGCAGCGAAGCACGCAAATACGCGGACATTTTTATATTGCGCTTAATTGCTTTATGCAACATTTTTATTATGCATTTTAGGGCCAAGTGCCTTTCGTCACGTCGTAGAGCGCATTCCAAAACGACCGCTCTAGTTTTTTTTTGGCGACGTACATGCTCCGTCGTGATTTTCTCCTGCTTTTAAAGAAGACCCGGGAAATATCAAATGAAACCATGCATGTGACTGCGCTCATGCGCTACCTTACTGCAGCGCTGTCAAAATTGCTTCGGGCGAAACAACCGGCACGCGGACCGCCATCTTATCGCTTCTCATGGACGAAGTCATGGGCTCCAGCAGGGTGGTGCAAAAGAGGTACTTGCCCCCCTCAAGCCACACCAGCAGTTGCCGCCCCCCCCCCCCCCAAACTACACCCACGCCCCCTCCTCACCCAGCTGCGATAAAACACGGGTTTGCATCCCCCAAGACAAAATCCTGCCGACACCCATGGGGACGATGGCGTTTCCCAGCCGTGTGCTGCCGTCAAAAATGTTGACACACAGTAAAGCCGTCGTTAACATAGATGTTAAGGTCAGACAATAGAAGAGCTACAGAAAGCGCCTATAGAAGTTACCATAAATCCGCCCGCAGACACGCTCATGAGGAACACGGAGTACTTGGTATTCTGTTTCTCGAATTCTTTTCCCAGCCTTTCTAAGTTGTTTTTTTTATAATTTCCATTATTATAATGGAAACTCAATCTCGCTACTTTATGAGTAGTAAGCAGAATTTTTGTTATGCTCCGGGCACGCCCACATTACTATAGTCGGTGACAAGCTAAGAATAAAAAGTAAACTGTACCGCTCTCCATTTGTATTATGCGCGTCCAACTAGGGCCGCTCTTTACCATGACGTAACGGTTAAGACGAACCAATGAAAAATGCATCATGGCGCCGTTCGCGACGAGAGGCGAGGTTGCGAGGTACCGCTACACCAAGACCGAGATCTATCAATTCGAATTTCCTGCGGTGTTTGTTTCTTCCAGAAGAAGCTATTTCCTACTGTTAACTGCACGTAGCCAGCATCATCATCGCCGGTCGTCATCCGATGCAGTTGAAGCTTGTGAGTGTGCCGCGTTTGAAGTGCACCGAAGCGGCAGCAGCTCGGAGTGTTTTACAACGCTTTGGTGCGTTCCGTCGTTTCGGCAGCGTCAAGTTGCAACACGGCGTGTGTTCCCTCCATCGCTCGGATACATAAAGAATATCGCCTGAGGGTCACTACATCGGCGATTGTCGTCGCGTTCATTCGTGTGCAGTGAGGTGAAAGTAAGTCGGAATATGCGCGTCTGTGTACGATTTAGCGCCCGCAAAAGTCATGGCATTAGCGTTGCTACATGTGCGCATGTGTGTGTGTTACTTGGAGCTCGCAACGTGGGAATCTTGGTGATCTATTGTGATATACGCCGTGCTGTTCGCCTATATAAGTGACGTTTGTGCGGACAAAGCGTGATAGAAAGAAAGCGACCAACACACCCCGTTAGCGCAACACAGTGCGAAAGTAAACAAACCAGGTGTGGAGAATATGCAGTGGTGTGTGCATATAAGAAGATAATTGTGGTCATTTGGTGCGTGTGTGATTATGCGACGTGTGCCTATTGGCGCACTTGCGTCGTCTTAACGGAATTCAGTTCCACCAGCCCAGAATGATGTGCTAGCTTGAAGTGCCCGTCGCGTAAGTATCGCGCTCGATGCACGAACGCCTTGCAATGAGAAACGCCGTGCGAGGCAATCGTCTGCAAACCGCGAAATAATGCACTCGCTGTGACACGTCGATTGCATGGATTGTGATCGTGACTGAAGTGACGCTGCTAAAATTATTGAGTGAAAAAAAAAAATAAAAAAGTTTTTGTTTTTAATGGCGTTGCATCATACTTCACGATATCATATTTGAAATTCTTGTTCTTGTCTAACTTGCGTTTTTTAGCATTCGTGTGTATTGCGTGCATGTATTACGCAGTGATAATTTGTTTATATTAAACTCGTGAAGCTTATAGTGCATAGACCCTTTTTTAAGCGCTTATCCCTTCTTGTGAAGCCTCACCCCCTCACTGTGCTTCACGAACAAATGAGGAGGGGGGATCCGGAGAGGTGGGGCTTGACAATGTACGAAAGGAATGTACTTACTGATTGTGTCCACCGAGATTATCTATATAGACATCTTTATATTAATCTCGTAAATGTTGCCTTGATAAAGATCGGTCTCCGATCGAAACGTTGACAAATAACTGTCTTTTGAGAAGCGTGTATCTTTTTCCTGTTAGTCTTATGGCAACCGATGACAGCCTCTTCACAATCTACGTAAATATATATATACCTTCGCACAGACACACACATATATAGAAGGTAGGGGCCCCTCTTCTTGCATAATTGGGTTCCCCTGCTGTAATGCCCACTGGGGCGACACAGGTATATATTAAATAAATAAATAATTAATTAATTAAAAACTTGAACGTACAAGGGCTTAAGGGGTAATGGCAGTGCCAGTGAAAGTTGTCGAAGCGAGAAACAATCCCACGTAAAGCTTTTAGTCAACGCCAATTTAGCCGCGTACATCTCCTTAGCGTGAACGTAACGGCAGCAAATACAATGGCCCCCACAGTTAAACGCCATGTGTACTACGCGCTTTTATTTCGTTGAAACAAGACGTCAAATGAAGCCTTGCATTTTCCTTAAACACGCTGACAAGCACGGCGACTAGAGACGCGAATGCGGCATTTATGGCAACACAAGAGTCGAAATTCAGAAAGGCAATCTCAGACCATTTCGCCATACTTCGCTCTGAGTCACAGTTGCCATAGTTACAGCAGACAGTGATGAAAACTGGCCGCGAGAGTTTCGCGAAAAAATTACAAACGACCTTATTAAATGTGATTAATGTGCCTGTTTTGTTCTGTGAAAACGTAAAATAACGATTCCTTTTTTTATGTTTTATGTTAAATCTAGTTTTCTTTGTTTTAATACCATAATAGATACTGGTCAGAAACATCACCTTTGAGATGTACATCACATCTTCGTGTGGACTCCGAGATGAACGCGGCGAGGGGTGCGATTTAAACAACACATATATTGTTATACTGACGCTGAACTCCGTGCCTTCACAATTTATTTTATCTAGATTTGCTTTCTTTATTTCAATATTAGTGCAGTATCGCAAAATAAGGTTTATATGCGTGAAAATTATTGCCATTGTTTAGGAGCTACTTCGTTTGTAGCGCGGAGGCATGCAAAATATGAGCAATGCGGACTCGTGGGCGGAGCTTATATTTATTCTTAGGCTGTCACCGACTATATATTCGTCCACAACATCGCCTTGACATAACAGCAAACACTAACAGAATGTAGACATGTAAATAGCAGGATTGACACAGAAAGTAAAAAAAAGAATAAACCAGAGTAAGTATTTTAGCAGCAGGTTACAAAAGAAATGCTGCAGTAAACAGACGGGAAAAACGATACAGAGACTGCATGAAATGCAAACGGAGGACAGCAAGGAAAGCACTCGTGCTAACAATCAAATTATGATTAAAAGAACTCCTTGAGCAATTAAGCAAAAAGAATAAAGAGAAGTACGCCGAGATATCTTGTGCTTCGTAAATGCATGTTTTATTGCATCTATAATCGGCGCCTGAGGTGCGACGTTTGTTAGAATCTCATTTGCATATAGCTCAATCTCAGCGTTTATGAAAGTCAAACTAACGTCCACTAGATCTTTCAAATCGCTGATGTGTGAAAGCCGTGAGACACAAACCAACCTCATTATTGCAGTCTTGAGAATTCGCAACGACGCACCACGCAAGTGAAACTTCGATAACGACACTATAACGGCATAACAATTTGCGCGAAAGACGCCGCACGAATTGGAGTACGCAGCACAGTACATTGGCTACGAGCGAGTGTTATGGTACCAGAACAACCAAATAGAAAGAAAATATCCAGAAGAGAAAAGGTCCGCTGGGCGTATACTTTTGCGCGCTTGTTTTTGTCGAGATTGTGTGAGGGCCACCACTTGACTCTGCTCCACCAATAGGGATGCGCCGACCTGATCGCCTGCCTTCGCTGGAGCATTCTGACGGAAAGATAAAAGAATTTCACTGTCGTTAGTTTTATTCAGGTGGCTTAGTGGCAGCAGTATCAGCTTGGGAAGCGGAGTTCAGCCGAGGTTATTGTTTCGCACGGTGGTGTTTCTATAGCAGTATCTTGTATCTTGAGGTGCACGGCACATTATTGAATGTATCGTAAATACAGATACAGATACTCGTCTTGCGAGACGTATCGCGATACAGATACAAGATACCCAAAGTGGATCTAAGATAGTATCTAAGATACATGTATCTTCGATACTGCCCAGCACTGATTTTGGCGATGGTATAAGAGCTATGAAGCATAAGCAAATTGTTAGTGCTGCGACTCCTCGACCGGAGTCTTAGCACCAAGAGATTAACAGCACCAAGGAAAAAGAAGGCTCTGAACGTAGCTGTGATAGATTCATTGTTCTGTCAACCATATTTGAATAGCGTGCCTATTACAAATAACACATCTTTATTCCACGCACAGGGTATTTTAACTCATAGTCAAGGGCGTGACGTTTTGCAGCTAACAATGCTGTTGCGCCTTTATATTGCGACCTCACCCCTATTTTATAGAAAAAAAGCCGGACAGTGTCTGCTCTAGCCCACTCATACGCCTCGCCCACTGGCGTACGCTACCACTGATCTTTCTTCAAGTCAGTATTGTTACCTACACTGGGTAACAGCGTCATCGCAGTCTCACAAGTTTCTTAATTTCACGGCGTATCCTGGATAAGTGGAGAAGAGGGCGACGAAGGCAAGACATAGGTTAAGAAAATGATGCAGCTGCACCTGCGTCGGTGGTTAAGGCTCCCTAATTAGGATTAACTAAGCAGAAACTCCATTAAGGTCCTACACTACAGCTTAAGGCTGAAAACGTGCGCTGCAGTTGAATGAGGAAACCGCAAGGCTCGCGTCTGTGGCTCTCACGGTGAGGAGAAAAATAATACCGAAAAGTGAGTTAGTAACGGGAAGCCAGAAAGGGCGTCGGACGCGGAAACACATTTAGCATAATCGGATTCTATTGCGGAAAGAGCACGTGCGAAGGTGTTTTTTTTATTTTGTCGGGATAATTTACGCACTTCCAAACGGCAATGGCTGCTTTTCTTTGTGAGTTTTCATTTGTAGGTATGCGGCACCATAAATTCCAAATTACCTATTCAAACACATTAAACACCTTTTCCACCCGCTGTAGCTCCTCTAAGGCACAAAAGAAATGCATCACACTTAAGTGAATAAGCATTTTCGCCCGCAGAAGTGCATTAGCGGAGTTCTTAACAGATCGCTTGGACATGCAAATTTGGCGGCGAATGAATGGTGACTTTTGCGAAGTGCACACAAACTGTAACATATTTTCCCCTTTCTGTTTCTAAACAATATTAAAGCGTATGAAACTTGTCTTTCTCGCCCCAGTAATAAAAACTCAGGTGATAATTCAAGTTCTAGTTTCCCGTGTACTGCATTCTCAACTAAATATAGCACTTATAAGGGAAATTAAAGATGGCCCATGTGCTACCGCGCTGGCATAATGGTTACGGGGCTCGGCTGTTAACCCGAAACGCGCGGGTTTGATCCTGGGCGCGATGGTCGAATTTCGATGGAGGCGAAATGTTAGAGGCGTTTGTATGCTCCGGTGTCAGTGCACGTTACAAGAACTCCAGGTCATCGAAATTATTCGGATCCTTCCCCTATGGTGTGCCTCACAATCGTATCGTGGTTTTGGCACGTAAAAGTGCTGCAATTGTTCTTAAAGACGATCAACGCATGCAGCAACACTAAACAGGAATGACTGTTCAAGGAATTTAGTAATTTGATACCTCACCAGTTTTTTCAACATAAAATGCCTGTTTTATGTTTGAGTGCGCCACATGTGCAGGAAACGTAATTCTAGGAGAAGTAAATTACAGGTGAGATAAAATAATGGGCGTTAATTTGGTGAAGCAGCACACCGAGAAATTACCTAATATTTTTTAGGTGGATTTTCCGCATCAACTTTTAAGCACGAGTGGTTACCGCGCATATTTCGCCAGTTACAACAAAAAATTTGCACATTTCTTTTTTTTCTTTGCTTACGCTCACAATCATATTGCTGGCGACCTATATTTTATGGATTGCAGCCGTTGTTCTGATTGAAAGACTGCAGATTAAGCATATAATTATGTGAACACGTTAACGTACCCCGGACTTCTATTAAAGAACCGCTATGAAGGGTGATAAGTTGAGCATGTTGGTAGGACTTAATCAGTGTAAGAAGAGCGCAACAGAAAACGATTGGCGAAAAAAAACACACAACATTGTGCATGTGTTCTTTGCCATTCCTTGTCTGTAGCGCTCTTCTTACGTCCATTATGAAGAACTGTGTAATGGTATGTCGCGAGTATTGTTTCTTTTTGTAAGCTTTTGCGTTTGCCTGGAGGGGAGGTTTGATCTAGGTTGCACACTTTTTTATTGAAAGAAAGTTGAACTAGTTGGTAAGCATTCGCCTTAAAAGAAGGTACGCTTGCGAACACGGGCACAACGAAAGAGGTAAAGACAATAAAAATGCCGTACGTTTACATTTCCTTAGCCTCTTCTTTTGTGTCCATGTATGGACGCGTATGCTAATTTTAAAATACCCAGTTTTATTTTTATGTAGGCGGCACTTGCTTCAGAATGATCGCTCCGGCATGCATGACAGTGTAGGCGACTGGTGATATCACAGATATTATATTGAACTGTTCGTAAACCATTCAGGACTCTAATTCATCTCAGTCATCGCCACAATGAATGAATGAATCAATCAATACTACTACTACTGCTACTACTACTACTACTGCTGCTGCTACTACTACTACTACTACTACTGCTACTGCTACTACTACTACTACTACTACTACTACTACTACTACTACTACTACTACTACTACTACTAATAATAATAATAATAATAATAATAATAATAATAATAATAATAATAATAATAATAATAATAATAATAATAATAATATTACAATTGGGGTTTTAGGGGCCAAAACCACGATATGATTACGAGGTACGCTATAGTAGAGGGCTCCAGAAATGTGGACAATTTGGTGTCTTTTAACGTGCGCCGACATCACACATTACGCGAGCCTCTTGCATTGCTTCTCCATATCGCCGCAATCAAAAGTTTGGTGAAGTTAACAATGAACCTTAGCAGAACTTGTGGCCGGGCTGGATGGTGCATAACTTTGAGAAAAAGACATAGACGCCTAAGCAACGCCAGTAGAAAGAAGCAGCTCTTTTGTTGTGCTACTTCTGTCTACTGGTAGATCTTCGGCCTCCATGTTTTTCTCGGAGTTAAGAATAGCTGCCGGAAAAAATCCGATTCTATTGAATAAGATGTAGCCGTTTGTGTAACCATTTGGCTTTACTTACGGATTTCGTTTTTCATAACTTCGCCGGATAGTTCCTATTGAGCACAAGTCTGCGAAAATGGGCACTCTGTATTTAGCACGATGGCACACGTGTGCCCTGCGCGCATTAATTTGTCAGCCTATTCATGGTCGCGAAGTGTTTTATCCTGTCACGCGTGCTGCACTTTTGCAATTTTGTTTTATTGCCACGGGTTGTCTCGTTCTAGTAAACGTTCGTAGCGTAAAAGGGTTCAGCGGTTCTTTGCTAGAACGTGAGGCGTGGCTATTTGATAAAAAGTTTCACAACGAACCTGGACGAAAATATTGAACGAGTTAAATAGTCCGGGTAGCAAGCTAACGATGATACACATAATAACCGTCACATATGTATAAAACTACCACGAATATATTTCGGGGCACACGTGTTAGGTACTCGTGTTCTCCTAAAGCTAACTAGCACGTGCGTTCCCGACAGTTTGGTTTTATGGCAGTTTGTCTAATAATGCGCTCTTTCGAAATATCACACATTTTGCAAGCATGCATTACGGTAAAGCTTTACGAAGCGTTAAGGCAAACAGTGCGCGATACCAAAGCAGGTGCGCCACTGTCTTTTTTTTTTTTTTCAAAGAAAAGCCTGCGAGCAGAGCAAGAGAGTTTCACTTTCATCTCCGAAGAATGCCAGCTTCCGACTTGTCGAGGCGCGCATACCAAGCTGCACGGGATTGCGAAATTTGCAAAACGGCATTGCGCGACTGCAAACGCATTTGTTTCAAGCGAGCCGTCAAGCGAACGTAAAAAAAGTTTGCCACTGCTTTCCAGCCGAGTCTGCAGTTATAGCAACGTTCTGTCTGTCCTACAAGTTACTGTGAAAAAGTTGGTGACATATACATATATATACATATACATATATATTTTTTTTAACGGCTGCTCCAATTACGAATGGCGAGTGCTATTGCTGCAATCTATAATACTTTGGCCCGAACGGAGCAGATGGAAGAAGTGGCGTTGGGCCGTGTTTCAATAAAAATTATTGCACCCGAGTTACTTGCAAAATAACTCTGCCGAGTCGAATCTTCGAGTACTGGCTTTCGCACGCATTCCCTTGCACTGACCCTCACGGCAGTGTTCACTGCACTCCAGCGACAGTGGTCACCACTAGCCCGACCACGTTGGGATAATACCTGGCGTCCCTGCGATTTTTTAAGGATGCCGGACTGATTCTTCCTGTGTTATATCAAACGTGGAACTGTTGTTACGTCGGCAGCAAGAGTGACTTTTCTCTCCTCCTCGCTAACTATTATTCCCCTTGCCCCCTTACCCAGTGCTGGGTAGACCTACCGGACTCAGCTCGGGTTAACCTCCGTGCCTTTGTTTTATCCTTCTCCTTCTTCCTCATTCCTTCCCTGGCTACTTCAGCAGTGGCCGAACCGATATTCCAGATTATATTTAAGCCTCCGGGAATCTCCGCACATATTTTTCCATGCACAGAAAACAGTGTTGTATGCGTTACCGAAAAAAAAAAGTAACTAAATACGTTACTCGTTACGCTAAAGAAAAAAGAACGCGTTACCGCCCTGCGTTACCTATAAATAAAGTTAGCGCATTACCGTTACCATTACTGAAAAATGTAACGAACGTTGCTTCTGCCGTTACACCATAGTCAGAAATAATAATCAGTGCTTCTTCACCTCAATAACCTACAATAGCAACTTTATAAAACGCCTATTCAGAGGTAACATTAAAGTTGTGGCTCAAGCAAAATTTTTACCCAAAATACTGAATAAACGAGAACAATTTGCACAAATCTGCGGTAACTTCGCAGTACTATAGTGGCCTGAAGGTACCTTTATAATTACATGTGATGGCTTCTAACTGTGTGGCACATGGGGAAGCTACTTTCCGGAATGGGTCATTAAACAGAAAGTGATCGATTTCATCATCAACGCTCTCCGCAATGAAAACACCACCGAACAAACCTGCAGTAATTATGACGGCGTGCTTCTACTGCCAAAATAAATGCGCTGGTTTTGTAGCAATAAAGGAATGCTTAAATGACATAAATCTGGGGAAAAGTATTTGCGCACAAAAGCAAGTTCCCTTTTTTTCCAATATGACCTGTATAATTGCCTCAAATATTGCGACTGCGTATGTGAAAGTGTTCAAGGTCAGCATCGCTTGCTCAGGATTGCAATAACCAGTAACATAGGCGCAGTTGAAATTGCAAGACGCAAGACTAATTTTGAATACGAAGTTTGTAAACAGTGCTAGAGTATTGCAGGAACAGTTTCCTAATGTAACTACAAACCGCTGAATATAAGCAACATCTGCGTTTCAAAGCTTTAATCGGACAGATTGACTCGTTTATTAGCGAATACGTCCGCACCTACGCCAAAAAGGAGCTCGACGGACGCACTATATGGTACTCCTGTAATCATTTTAAGGAAGAGCTGGTAAGCGCGCGGAAAGTTTTCGTTGACGATGCCATGCGGCATCAAAGGTACCGAGACAGCCGCTCATCTTCAGTTGGCGATTACGTTCAGCAGGCATTTCCGAAGAAGTCATTCTCCTTAGCGCTGGAGCTCCCACCGAGTCTCGATGTCTACAAGCCGAGAAGATCTCGACAGTTTGCCTTTGACGGTTGCGAGAACCGCATTACGCTTCGCTTCATCGACAATGAACGACTACTTGAACGTTGATAGCAAGGTAGCCGAAACTATAGCAGATCTATTTAATAAATTTCAGCAATTTGCTCCCCATTGCTATTTCCCCCGCGCAAAAAAGGAACCCGTGCGGGCTCACTTTGTCAACGCTTGGCGGGCCGACAGCAGTCCGCAGCAGCAACAAAATAACGTCGCGGCGAGAAAGGAGCTCCTACAAGGCGAATGAATTTTGTGTAAGACTGCGAGGATAATTGGAATGAAAAGTAACGAGTAACATGACACCTCACGTTACCGAAAAATGGTATCGAAAGTACGTTACCCGTTAAGTTCCGAAATAGTATCGAGTACGTTACTAAGTTAGTGAAAAAAGTAACGCGTTACCGGTAACGCCGTTACTTGTAACACGTTAGCGCCAATGCTGACAGAGAATGTATTCCGACCTAGGCAGCGTACTCGCTATCCAGCAAGTCGCTTAGTCTTCTACCATTGTGAAAGCGTGCATATTTGCCTGTTATTAGGTAGAAGCACAAATGTTTTTATAAAAGAAGAAGGTCACTTGCTGAGCACATTCATAGCCTTCAGCTGACGCCTGAAAAGAGTCAGCAAGAATGAAGAGCCATCGCCCAAAATCTAAAAGGCCCGCTATATACGACAATTAGCGTAGTGAGTGGGATGGTTAATTATGTCTGAAGCAGCCAATAATAATTAGGTGGGAAGTTCAGTGGAAGGAATCCATTTTCAGACTTTATATTTCTTTAACCATATTGCTGCGCGCCGTCGCACTCATTAAAAAAAGTCACAGTTTCGCCGCAATGGCGAAGCACTCAAGCGAAAAGGACTCACGAAAAGCACACAGGACGAACGCGAACTATGAAATGTTACAGATCGACACTTATTAAAGCGCGCTGCTCAAACATAAAGGACGCATGAAACGAAAGCACAGATATACATAGGACTTGCGCGAACTAACAACTGTCACAGTTGTTACTTATTTCTGTTTGAACAGCGCGCTCGTTGCTTAAACGCGGCCGCTGCAGCGAGCGATGTGACCTTCGTGCGCTCTGTAACTTCAGCGCGGACATGGCGGTGAAAGCACAAGACATACAACCCCCTCCCCTCTCTCCACGAGATAAGCGCGCGCGCAAGCGACCACGCCCTGTAAGGCGAAGAGCACGGAGGCGCGCGCATCGCTACGAGCGGGGCGGTGACCTTTAGACCTTCAAAGCGCGCCCCTCGCGCACTTCACGCTATCTCGCTGGTGAGCAAGAAAGCACACTGAAGTAAATGGTGTACATAAGTAGCTCGCCGTTAGCATGCTGAGAGACGGTGCTCTTCGTGGCCTAGCCGCCTAACGCCGCGCGCTGCGTAGCGAGAGGTACGCCGACGGCAAAAACCAGCCGAGAGTGTCCATATAAATGCTATCGCAATAAAAACGTCGCGGTCATTGCTAAGCTATGCGGAATGGACGCGTGCCAATGTGACGAGCAGCTTAATGTGTTTCTGAACTAAAACAATGCTTTCGGTTGTTACGTTTTCTTTTAATTTTTTATCTTTAATCCCTCTGCATAAGATAGCGAATCGAACTCGTATCTAGGTGAACACGCAATATCTATTTCTTCTGTTCACTGGTTCATCGTTTTTCTCTGAAACTTTTACATCCCTTTCGTAGCATTAAAACACTGATTTTCTGGTAGCTGCGTATCCGGTTACTGCGGGGAAAGCTAGCTGCGAGGCATGAAAACTCACTTCTAAGCCGATGAAACAACCTATGTGATGAGGTGTTTGTGTCGGCAGAATGGGCGCTGTCTTTTTGTAGCGTTAGCGACACTGGCCTAGCCGAGCCAGTTTCGCGTGGCTCCTCAAGAGCCGTGCTGCGCATGCGCGAGGATCAGTGATGTCACACAGCTGGCGCATCGGAGCCGGCACCTCCGCGCACTCCGCCGCTGCCGCGCGCGACTCGCTGCCGCTAGTCTGCGCTTTCCAGAGGAGTGAAGTCGTAGCCTAGGTAGACGTACTAGCGCAGGCGCGCGCGCAGTTATTCACCTTCGCTGTGCAGTCGCCGTCTGACACTGCGCTGGAGCCGCTTGATAGCGCCTCTCACTGGCGGTTGCCAGTGTGGTTTAGCCATGGAGAAGGAGAGCGCAAATGCTGCTCAACGGCGCAGAAGAGCGGAGAAGCTTAACCCATTCGGATCCCTAAGTAGTTGCCTGGCAAAATAAACATACATGTGCCACATAATATGTGTACCACGTGTGTGTCATTGGAGCAGCAGTAAGCATGATAATCAAGCTAATTCTAGACAATCAGGAAAGCTAAGAACAATAAGCTGAACTTTGCTAACGCTACGTTATCCTGGCATAGCCGAGCTAAGCCACTGCAACATTTTGTACAGAGGAGCGGTCAAGCTTCCCTTTGCTCCGTTAATCGTAGACAGAAAACTATCATCATCATGGGCGGGCACGCGCTCTATTTGTCCTCTTCTTCCTTTTCGTCTTCTTCAACTTCTACTTCGCTCCCAGATCACGTGCGCCTATTTGTCCGGTGTGGAATGCGATAACTCTTATGGGCGAGAGAACGAGTGGAGAAAGAGAGAGAAGTAAAGAGGGAAAGAGAGAAACGAAGAGATAAAAAGAAAGGGAAAGGGAGAAATTCTTGGCTAAAACATTCGTTGCCCGCGTATTCGCGATCCGAAGGCAAGCGTCGTAACCACTCGGCTATCGAGGCACGCGAGCAGAGCATAGCATAGCCTTGTATGGTACAGTATAGCAAGTAGGTAGGAAAATGAAGTGGAGGTGAAGAGGAGAGATGTTAGGGTGACGAGGAGGGAATGGTGTAGTGGAGGTACTAAAGCATAGCATAGAAAGAAAGAGAGACAAATGGAAAAAAGAAAGAGAACGAAAGAGAGAATCAAAGAAAGACAGAGAAAGAAATAGAAAGAGAAAGAGAGATTTAGAAAGAGGAAGCGAGAAATAGAAATACATAAAGTGAGAAAGAAAAATATAAATAAACATAGACAAAAAATACATAAAAAACAGGAAGATTAGAGAAATAGAAAGAAAAAAATGGAAAAAAGGAAGAGAAGAATAAAGATGAAAAAGAAAGGCCTCGCAGCTCCGCACTTCCTTCAGGCTTGGCATCACTAGTGCGAAGCAGCCTTCATTTTTTCTATTACTCCTTCATATGCACTCTTTGCGTTCTTTCTGCATTCTTTTTACATTCTTTGCTGTCTTGTTTTTACATTCTAATCTCGTCTCTTCGACCTACGCTGAAAAAAAGACAGAAAAAAGAACAAGAAAAGTGGTGCCATGTCTACGGCACCACTAATGCTTTTAACTACTCGTCACTCCCGCGTGCCATACGACTGTGGAATGATCTTCCAAACCGCATCGCCCTTCAGCGTAATCACGATAAATTTCGCGAGCATCTCATCAACTATTTCATTGATAATACTTAGCTGGTCCATTTGCTGCCATGATTCATGCATCCCCTTTTTGTTTTCTTTTTTCATCATCGAAGTGATGTTGTTGCATTACGTTTTGTTTGTTATCCTAACTAGAACCGGTAAACTGCGTAGTCTGTTTCACTACGCATCATTCGATATGTCCAACACGCTGTTGAATTCCTTTTATTTGTTTCAAACTTGCATATTCATGTGACATACAATGACTAGTTTTTGTACATTTTTTTGGTGTTGTTGATGTTCTTCTGCATTTTTCGTACTGGCTTTGATGTTAACCCAATTTGTTCTTACCTTGATTCTTACTTTGTATCGGCCCCCTTGCACAATGCCTCTGCGAGGCCTGTAAGGTACTTGTGAATAAATAATCAAATAAATAAATACATGCTAAAGTAGAGAGATAAAATTTCATCGATAAGCAATGTTCTTAAATTCCACCCCACACTCCGCCTGTTACATCGGGTCTATCTTTTTCTCCTTCAGATACCAATGAAATTTGTCGTTGAGAAATGCGAGATATTTGCAACCTATTTTGCGAGAGTACGTACAACGCCTTGAACTTTTCGCGCATTCAAATATCTAGTTCAGTTACATTCAAGAACAGCGGCACTCTTATAAAGGAAACAAAACAGAAACCCGAAGGCACACACTGCCCAAAGCGAGTCAGCACAATGCCATTATTGTATCCCCGAGAACCGACGCCTGACATGCGAGGCGCAATTTCTCACGGTGTATCCGCGCCCGGCATCTTACATTTCAACAACAAGTACCCGTTTCTTGCCTAGTTTTGATAAAGCGATAAGAAATAAATAAAATAAAACACCTGGCAGGCGCCGCAATTGCGCGCTTAGGAATACGCAACTCTGCCGACAGTATATTGCGCGAATATCAGAGATAAATGCGCGCGTTGTTATGGCGCTCGTGCAGCCGACGCTGACGGGATGCTGCATCGTGAGTGCACGCATTTGTTTCAAGGAGAAGAATGCGTTTATATGGCCTTGATACTGCACGGGTATCTCATGCTTGATTTACTTTTCTTTTTTGTTTTTGCTCTCCGCGCGTACTCTCTAGATCTCTGACTCATTTATTTAAGAAAGAAATGATTCCAGCACATTCATATTGCTTGAGCAGGCCGCCTTGGGCGCTTATTTCATTTGCGTTAGTTCTCTTTATTATTTGTATAGTAACGCTTAAGTGCAGAATTACGCGTGAAGAATTGCTTGGGCACACAAGGATCAACTTGGAGCGCTTACCTTGCGCAGCGGCACTGAAATATCTTGTTTTTAAACGGTTTAATTATGGAACATTTATTCACATAGGAGATGACACTACATGTCCTAAAATTCCGAGAGTAAAACTGGAAAGGTGTTTGCGTTATCTAACAAATTTCTTGGTGAAAGGGTCCCTAAATGTCAGGTCCTTGTAGACGAATAGTTCTTGTCCCGTGTCATGGGCCAACACTATCGCGGCCTATATGATGCATGGTGACCATTTTGTGACGTCCCAATCCACAAATGTGACTGCGACACTCTTGTTGTGGACTTGTACAGGCCTGCATCTAAGCCGTTTTCGTGACCTTCGTAGAATAGGCCTCAGGCCTGGGCGACCACCCCATCTTGATCGCTTGATTCACGGACCGTTACACCGCTCACAGTGAGACTTCATACACGATGCAAATTTGCATGTGCGTTTTTTTTTTGACAATGCGCTTTAGTATGCCTAAGGACATACTATGGAATTACAAACGAGTACATGCTCCTTTAATGTGTGATTTTTAACAGCGAAGCCGTTCAAGCAAGCCGTAATTTGTGCGGCCTAACAGAAAACTATCATCATCATGAATGGATATGTGCCACATATATCAGGAAAATCCCACTACTTACCTCTGGTTCACTAAGAGAGAGAGAGAAAGTTAGAGAAAGAAAGAGAGAGAGATACAGAGATATATAACGGGAATAAAGACATTAAAAAAAGATAGAAAGACAGCGAAAGATATGGAAAGAGATAGAAAGAGAAAGAAATAGAAACACCGAATGAGAGAGAAAGAAGCTGAGAGTGAAAGAGATAGAACAGAAAGATCAAGAGATTATTAAATAAAAAGAAAAAGAGAGGAAATAGCAGAAATAAAGAAAGGGTCATTCGATGAAAGGTGCCAACGCTCGGTTCTGGAGTTTGGACATCCGTGTCGGGACTAAACTATAGCTGAAGCCTAGCAACAACCTAAGAGCAACCAGATTAGGCTTCAGAATCGTCGAGCTTCGCAGTTTCAAGCCTTGCGAGACTTAGTGCAAGCATCGCCAATTTCTTTAATACTACGCTGCTACATTTGAAGTTGATCGTGCGAAAGTTGGGCTCACAATGCACTCAGTACCCTTTGATGGTCTATCTTGTTTGATATAATTTGCGTGGGCTCTGTCTTCAAGTTATTAATTCTCAGCGAAAGGATACATAGGTGCAGTGCTCAAGGAATGCAACGCGCCGTCAAGACTTCAAGTATAATAACTGGTTCAAGACTTCAACTGGATTCAGTCTTCAAGTATAACAACCATTTCGTTACGAATCCGGCAGCAGAAAGTGATGTTTACTGTGATCTCTATGTACGAGCCATTATTACGCAAATTGAATATGAACTCAAGTCGGTGGAAACCAGATTACCTGCATTGCTGATCACTACGATGACACGTTTTATTCTGTCAGAATTGTGAATACTACGTGGTTTCCTTCAGTCGGTTGCTTCTTTAGATTGACGCCCGCAGGTGGTCGGAATGAATGACTTGGCGTGCGCGTTCACACACGCCAGGTATA
Organism: Rhipicephalus sanguineus; assembly: GCF_013339695.2. Taxonomy (NCBI): domain Eukaryota; kingdom Metazoa; phylum Arthropoda; class Arachnida; order Ixodida; family Ixodidae; genus Rhipicephalus; species Rhipicephalus sanguineus. The sequence goes on from NC_051179.1 coordinate 90,457,965, forward strand.
TATGCACCATGCTGATTGGGTCTGCACATGCACGCTTGTGAAAATTACGTAACCACTCGTCTAATTCTGCGAATGCTGAAACAAAAGTGAGCGCTGGCTTTTCACTTCGTCTTTGCGACGTTCACAATACTACAAAATTTAAAAAAAGGTGGCGTTTCTCTACTCAAGCGTGGCTCGAAACACTCAAGCTGCACGTTAACTTAGTCCTTTCCGCGTTCGCGTGACTAAGAAAATAAATAAATTTGCGCAGCTTGCCCTAAGTCGCGCAAGGCTACCTCACTGCAGAGCTGGCGGGCACCTAGCTGGTCTTTCTTGGCTAGGCTTTTACCTTCTAACCTCTCTCTTTCCCACCCCTTGTTATACTATATTAGACATGGCTGTGCTTGCTCGCTTCTTTTCTTTTTTTGTCTGTTTCTATTCCTTTTGCTGTCTGTCTATTTATTTCTCTGTCTTTCCATCGTTTTCTCTCTTCCTTTTTTTCTCTCCATTTCTCTCTTTGTCTTGCTTTGCATGCCTTTCTTTCTTTCTCTGTATTAATTTGAACTAACAGACAATAATGCCAAGGAAAGTATAGGAGGTGTTATTTGTAACAATTTGGATGTAAATGCGAAGAAAGTAAAGTGGACGAAAAGATAACTTGCCGCCGGCAGGGATCGAACCTATCCCAATTCTTACAAACAACAACTCTTATACTTGGCATTACTGTCTGTTAGTTCAAATTTATTTTATGTCTAATAAAGAAAAACGAGCCCTTAAAATCCATCTTCTTTCCTTCTCTCTGTGTAGTCGTTCTGTCGTCTTCTGTCTTTTTCTCTCATTCTTCCCTTTATTCCCATTTCTCTCTTTCTTTCTCTTTCTCTCTGTACTCACTCTTCCCTCCTGCTCACCCTAACAACTATTCTCCTCACCTTCAGTTTTCTTAGCCACCCCCTTGCTATGTTGTACTACACTAGGGTATGCTATGCTCGGCTAGCATGCCTGGGTAGCCGAGTGGTTACGACGCTAACCTTCGGATCGTGGGTGCGAGGGTTCGAATGCCAGCACCTCAAGAATCTTTTTTCGCCTAGAATTTCTCTCTTTCTTTCTATCTCTGTCTTTCTCTCTCTGTTTCTCTCTTCCTTTCTCTCTCTGTCTCTGAACTCGCCCTTCAGAGTTATTCCATCCCACGCCGGTCAAATCACCGCACGTGTTCTAGAAGCGAAGCAGAAGATTAGGGAGAGGATGAAGAGGAGAACGGGGAAGAACATAGCGCGTGCCGCTTGATCATGAGGATAGTTTTCTGTTCGCGGATTACAACCGACGGCTGGCATAAACAACTCCGTCGTTAAAAAAAAAAAAAAGCTCCGGAATTGATTCAATTTTTTGCTTCACTGTAACCGCGACGCGCGTGGGTGGCCTCCTGCGGCGACGCGTGCGACGCACAGCGCACGATGGCGCCGCAGCGCAACTCCGTCTAGACGGAAGGGTCGGTGACACTGTTCTGCTTCTAAAACGCTGTAAGATTGTTCGGGGTGAAAAAGAATGCCGGAGGGTGTGTGGATGAGAGTACTCCCTTGGGAACGATGAGCACGGTGAACTCAGCTGCCGCTTCACGGGAGTTCTTGCACGACGTAGAACACTTGCACGACGTAGAGCATAGAAACACCGAGTAAACTGTTTGTCTTGGAGACGGCGTTAGAACGGACAGCTTGTGGTCGTGAACAATGCGCGTTAGTAGAAAAGTGCATTTCTCTCTATTGATATGCTTTATAAGAGATGTTGGTGTTTTCGCTGCCGATGGCTACTTCTCTTTCCATGAAATACATAATTAAACGCCCTGAAAAAACAAAAGGGAAAGACGGAAAAGCAGCCACGACAGACCAAAATATTATACGTGATCCGAACACGCCAGAATACAAGCACCGAGAATAATTCTGTGGGGAGTACCTTTTGTCGTAATGCAGGTTTCAGGTCACATCCGGTATATTATACATATATCTAGTGCTGTCGCGCTAATATATATGATCTTTAACGAGTGGAAAGGTTCTGTGAATCCTTATTGTTTTTGTAAGAGAGTGGCACTAGCTTTGACCGCAAACCAAGCGCCCTTCGCATTCCACTCACGAACCCAACCGTGGATCCTAAATCAACACAGTGGTACGAAACTATGAGAGAGAAAGAGAGATGGGCCGATAATATTTATTTTTCAAACCAATGTTCAGATCGTGTGGTCCAGGGTGAGGTTTTTAGAGACCCCTCTCATGATGGTGAGCATATGATGGAGGAGAGTTGCCTACGAGAAGGTCCTTCTGCTCAGCTTGAGGCGCGACCCTTTCAAACTTCCTAGTAAACACACCGCCTCCAACGCTGCTGACTTTTTCGCCGCCACCAGAGGTCTCCCATGGAGCAAATATGGGCGTCCCGCCCTACGCTGTTTTGCTCTTTCTTTCTCTTTCTTTCCCTCAGCTACGCAAGCTCCGTTCGATCCTTCCGGTGGCTTCTTTACCGTTATTCTTCTGTACGCCGGTGTGGGTATTTTTGGGGTGACTCCCTGCCATGCCGTATTACTGCTAAATTCCCGAGGAATCAATTTCTAAGCACGTCATAAATAAGAGTTATTCGCCTATTTTAACTTCTGGACAGCGTATTATGCGAAGAAAAAAAGTTGTCATTACCCGTGGGCGTGGAGCTACAGATGCGAGCAGATCATACATTTCATATGCGTGATGCGAAAGTGCTGACCAACGTGTCCTGTACGCAGAAATATTAATTTTGTGTCGCTAGAACTGCCGTCAAAAGTAGACGCCAGTACATCATGATGTACTGTAATAGTAGATTCTTAAATATGGAAGCAGATATATTTTTGTTTCCTGCATTCTTTCTTCGTGTTGGACATCGCTGGAACTTGGATTGATAAAAGCTTCTCAGCAATAGTGAATTCTGTCGATGACTTCCGGTTCAGAGTTGTGTGCTTCCACATCAGTGAAAACTATCCTGATATGCTACTCATCTTCCCACACTGAGCTCGAAAATAGTATGGCCAACACGAGCAAAGAAAGAACGCTTCGTGTGCGATTTGAGTTAAACGCGCAGGCAGAACTTTTTGGTAGTGTAACATGCTTTCATAAAGAGAATGACTGACAGTTGCGCGCGCGACAAAGGCGAGGCAGACAGTTATCATTGTCTCGATGACGCAGTAGTTACAAACAGCAGTATCTTCCATTCCGATGCTGAAGGCTAATGATCTTGTAAATTGTACTCGAAACAAAAGGAGGCACAATGTTCTTGTCTCGAACCTAGAGAGTTCAGATGGGCGACAAAGCTCAATAAAGGACCCCAGAGTGTGGGAACACGTGTGCTGGCAACTTATGTTCTGAAATAATCTTGTGGCAACATTTGAAAGCATTCGAATTTTTGTTGCTGCATTTTTTAAAGAGCGGAATGGATTCCTGCAAGCACTCTTCAGGATTAGATTTAGGAGCTGCGTCGGCAAGTGGAATATAAAGCATATATGCAGACCACTCCGTAGCCGAAGGGGATTAGTGCATTTAAGACAAAGGTAACCATTATTTGTAATGATTTTATAACCACTTGGACAAATCTAACCACGTGACTACTGCAATGCACAACAGTCGAATGCTCGCAAAAAACACCGAAACATATATATCAGCAGTGCAGTATAGATTGCTCATCCAGAGGGGAACACACGTGCTGCTGTCAAGAGTTTGCTCTGTTGGTAGTCTTCTCGCCCTGACACCGGACAGTCGACCGTACTGATCGCGTGAATAAAGTCAAGTTGTCAGTCTTTCGTCTTGTACCTTCTCGTGGGCTTCGCGTGCGTTGCAAAACATTCGAATCGATATTGAAGGGTATAAAATATTTAATGGCTTAGAAGGCAATGTGTAAAAAGACACGTCTGACTTAGCTAGAGTGGAGAAAGTCCAGCGAGAAAAGTGCTTGCGGAGGAACCCTACACCTTTTTCTGGGTGCGGCTCGCTTCGTTAAAGCTACGCAAGCACCATTGTCTTGTTAGTTTTACTTGAAATGTTTTGTCTACTTCCAGCTAAACCAGTGATGCCTTCTCGTTTGCAAACCCAGGAATTGTATGTTGAAGAAGATGCTTGCCAAGAATAGCATTTCTAGGCTGCGTCGCAAATACTGCCGTTTTACGTTAACTCATTTCCAAAGGCCGCGTCTCGTATCTCCACGGAAAGTTAAAGATGCGAGGATATTATACTTAAAGACAGGAAAAAACGGCGTGTAGAGGTGCACCTAGGGCTGTCGACAATTCCGAATTGAGAGGGACAGTCCTGGTGTTAAGTGGTTACGACGTTCGACTGCTGACCAGAAGGTCGCGAGATGGAATCCCGGCCGCGGCGGCCGCATTTTCGGTGGTGGCGAAAATGTTTCAGGCCCGTGTACTTAGATTTAGGGGCACGTTAAGAACCCCAGGTGGTCAAAATTTCCGCAGCCCTCCACTACGGTGTTCCTCATAATCATATCGTGGTCTTGAGACGTTAAACTCCAGATATTATCATTATTACAGTCAGCGACAACTTATCTTGACAGTGGAGCGAAGGCTACGGAGGTAGGGCTTCCGCACATTCGTGTTGCTCCGCAAAGTAATACGGCATCTTTGAAATACGGCATCGTTCAACTTGCCCAGCATCGATTCTTTGTGCAGTAATACGACAGCTTGCGGCTAATTTCGCTTTTGCTCGCTCGCATTGCTAACTCGTCTAGAAAATTATATACACGAAAAATGAGAATGGGCGAAACACTTCGATTGTTCAGCGTAGATTTTAGTGTCATATTACGAGTATATTTTTCTTGGAGAACTTAACAGCGCGTTTGTGGCCGCGCGGCCGCACACTGACCAACTACGTCATGGACGCCATGTTTACTTTGGACAACGGGCGTGCTGAAAAGGTGATGCTGTCTAAGAATAGGAAGGAAAAGGAAGGCATTCTTGCAAAGTGAGCAATAACTGTATTTTACCTACGACTTCCTGCAACTGTTTGAGGCTCATAATAAATAAAGCAGCATTTATTTCAGCAAGACAAATGAGAAAATTATCAGTAAACTTAAGTACTGTTTTTTAGCGCGGTAGCAGATATGCGCTTCGGTTCTGTATCTTCCACAGTGCTGTCAAGAAAAGTTGTCGCCGAGTATAGTCCTTGAGTTAAAGTCCCACTATTTGACTTCACCCAATAGCGACGACCAATTGTGCCGAAAGTGAGACATGAAAACACCATGCGCATATTGCAAACATCGGCAACTGAAACTTCAACTGTTACCACATAAAAAAAAAGCGCCGCCTGTGGGTCAGCTTTTGGCGTCGGTTATTGAGCGCCAAAAACCGGTGAGACCTGCATCGCAGACAACCGTTTGTCTTTCTTCGCACTGGCTCGTAGTGGCTTCATTGTTCCACCAGCCAGTCATGCGCCCATGCGCCAATTATGGGTGGATTTCCAAGATGGAGAGCAGAGGGACTTTATGGTCGTGGTCAAGTGAGCGCTTGAGAGTTAGCGACCGCTTCAGTGCCCAGTTTATGAAGAGTTTGTATGACAGATGTGTCTTTGTTGACGCTAAAGAAAAATACACGGAACCCCAGCCATACACAGCTTTCCTGTAAAACGAGCCCTGAGGGAACAAAAATATAAAGTTGCTATAGCATTTTAAAGCTGGCTTCTTATTCGCACACGGGTGACTAACAGACAAAGCACCTTTACATGAGAATATATGTACGTCTGTGTGGTATACATGTCGCACCATCTCTGAACTTGTGTTTATATGTCATGTCCACCGAATTTGCTTCATTTCATTCGTGTGCCAACCCATTTATCCCTGTATATGCATAATTTGGCATGTGTTCTCTGTATGCAGCATTTAATTGTTTTTTGTAAGCGCTCGTTTCTCAGCACGCGTTTGCGATCTCGCATAGCTTTCAAGATACCCACGGAAATGTGTTTCTGTGTTCATAATAATAATAATAATAATAATAATAATAATAATAATAATAATAATAATAATAATAATAATAATAATAATAATAATAATAATAATAATCTGAAACCATGACATAATTATGGGGCACGGCGTAGTGGAGGACTTCAGAAATTTCGACCATCTGGTGTTTCTTAGCGTGCGCTGACAACGCACAGTACACGGGCCTCTAGAATTTCGCCGTCATCGAAATGCGACTGCCGCGGCTGTGTTTACAATGCCTTCGTAGAAAAGCAAGAGTTGAAGCAACCGAGCAGTAGAGTTGTCATAAAGCACAAACTCTTAACGACAAAAGAACCGCTTGATGCTTGTTTGAGCATATTAATCTCTCGACGCTGCATACGCGATGAAAATTATTCAGAGTGAGGCGAAACTTGAACTTCCCTGCAGTAATTACGGGTTCGCACACTCACGCACGCACACAAAAGTTTCACCGCAGCGACACTTCTACCAAAGAGGGGAAGTAAGCAGTTCTTTGAATGCAACATCAGGGGTTCTTGGTCGCCATTATCATAAGAAAACATGCGTACCCATAGCCCTGCGCATTAAGAAATGACGAGAAGGGTCCTATTGAGTGAAGGTGCTACCCTTTAGATGATTAGGGGGCGACCCCTGCCACGCCCGCGCGCACGCCTATAACCGCGAGCGCGCCTATAAACCCCCATGCGCGGTAGTATACACCAGGACGCACCACGAATGGAGTACTTAGTACACACTAAACATTTTACACCCTTATGGGTGTAGAAAGGTGTTAATGTCATTTATACCTTTAAGGGTTTAATAATGTTTAGTGTGATGGTGTATACCACCATGAAAGAAGTAATCAGCAGGAAATTCATGATCACGTTTGACGTTTCCTCAAATTCGACCACTTTGGCAGATATGGTGTTCTTAGGATAACGCGCGAGCGAAAAATACAGTGCGACTCGTCCCTATGAGCAATTCTGCCTCCAAGTGCAGTAAACACCCTTAGGCACTCCTAAAACATGCAAAGACTGTCTTGCTGAAACTCAGATTTTAACTGTCATGCATGTTAACTGCCATTGAGCTTGAACTGCTTAATTAAAGAAAATTCAAAATCACATAGTCAGGATGCTCATGGTGCAGTGAGATCTACGGTGGCCTCGCAAATCGCAACGCTAGATTCGATGGAGTATCCAGCTCGGTTCTGACTCACGAAAATCGAAAAGGGTATCATCATTGTTCTTAAGATTTCTCCAGACTTCATTGCCTACGTCAAGTACACATGACATTTCATGAATGCCCACACACAAGAAAGAAACACTCAACACTGCATTTTGCTCGCATCTCTTGTATTGAACACAGTGTTTTAAAATCTGCTGACATAGCAGAACTTGCGAAGGGCTGCGTCAGCATTGTGCGGATATTGACACGGACAAAGTGCGCTAGTGTAGGATCGACAAAAATTATTTGTTAAAATCTATGTGAAAAGTAAATGAACATGAAAATTGAACTTCCTCCATGAAAATAATAAACTTTAAAATTTTCGATTTTTTAAACGTACACTGACAACCGTAGCAGTTCAACGGCAGTTCAGCAAAGCAACGGTCGCATTTTTGAGCTTAGTACTGTATTATAAGTTCAAATTAGATTTAAATGTTTTTGAATTCTTTTCTTCAATATTCAGCTGAGAGGAAAATGAAAAGCAACTATCTACAAATGCATATAGTTTTACAACATAAAGCAGGGACGTCGCATATCTTCCGTCCCACATACTTGGGTTAAGATTGAAGCACTTCGTGAATATTTGCATGATTCTCCCCTGTTTCACGAGTCGAAAGCTACCGACTTAGATATTCAGAATATGACGTCAGCAAAATTTGCACTTGCGGCGTATAAAAAACTTACGGAAATTATTCACACTTGCAGTTCGGGGAAAATAATATTTAGTGGCGCAAGGTGCCGAAAGTTTCTCCCGTGCGATATGGACAAGGCGCATTGATTGTGTGAGCAACATAATTCATCGTGGCTAACAGCGCGAAAAACACAGGCGAAGACGAGAACTGGACACAGCCGAGCACTGACTTTCAACTGAATTTTTATTGAAAAAATGATGACATATATAGTACAGGAAGAGGACACCTCGTGACTAACCCGGCCTTGGCCATTCGACTAAAAAATACAGTGCGCGCCTAAGCATTGTCAAGTACACGTATAGAATGCGAAAAACGCGGAACGAAATGAAAAACGTCACTGCAACCCAAAACCCTGCGCTGTTAGCCAGGATGAATCTGCACCAACTCGCCCAGTAGTCCATCCTACAAAACATAATTGTTTATTCGGCTACTTTACATGCTGGAAAATGAGCTATCGCTCTTTGTTTTCTTTTCTGTGTGAAATCCATTTTACTCGTAGAGGTATACGCCATCAAGTTTACGTCTAAATTTGAAATCCAATTTGGAGTGGGTAGAACACAATGGCTTGCTACTGCCTAAAAATTATTTATTCCTGTCGGCTCAGCGGCGTTTTGGGACGACTGCAATGGGTTACAACTACAAATATACTGTGAGAAAGCTAGTTCGTGACGTGTACAGAAATGGTGTCATTAGTGAAAGTGTACCCGATACAGAATGTGTTTTTCCTCCCGCGACTCGGCCTACGCCAGTTTTGTTGCGCCCATGATGGTAAATGATGCAGGTCAATGCGCATGGCTCAACAGTTCGCTCCCAACTCGTACACATCCTGATAATAGAAGGAGGAGACGATCTGCCGCTGCCACTCTGAGCCAGACTAAGAGCGATGCTAATAATGAATATAACATCCGCATATCGCACTTAAACCACAGAAACGTGAGAAAGTTTGCAGCCACTCGAGAAAGAGACAGACAACACAGATACTCGTATGCAACGATCAGTAAACTGACACGGTATTCTGCTCATGCTCGTTCTTGCGTCCGCACTTTGTACGCTTGTCGTTTCAATCCAGTCGGATTGCTACCAGAAATTCTAAGCGTACTTTTCTTTCATTATATCCGGGATATGTCTACTGCGAGCCTGACTGGTTCTTATGCAACATGCCTCACCGCATTACTGACAGTGACTGAAGGGCCCGTTCTATACTTATCTTCCCTGAGACAGCTAACTAACCACGTGAGGCATGAGTGAATAAAGCAATGTCTCCTTAACCTTCAACAACTATTTGCATTGTCTTTCGTCCATCTAGGATACGAGTTCTTTGGCTACTTTCCTTTTATCGAATCCCTCTTGCCCATCACACATTAATGTTTCGCACAGTCATTTCTTCGGTAGAGTGCGGAAGGTGCGCCTGATTCTTGTGCTAAGTACTGGTGCAACAGTCTCAGGAGAAGCAAGGAAGATGAATTGTAGCGGAAGGGCTCATCGACCGCTTTCGTAAGGAGAGAGAGAGAGAGAAGTAACTTTATTGGCACCCGTCAAATAGATGACGGGGTAGAGGCGTCAACCTAAACCCACACTCATCCTCCCTAACCGTCGACCGGGATCCCTTGGGACGTGGCGGCGGTTAGGGCGAGACCGATGACTTGCCGTTGAGCATTTTCCTCTTCGTTGAGTAGCAAGGAACATCCAGAACAACGGAAGCATACAGCCGCATGCAGTATCCGCGAGCAAAGTATGTGTAGTTGATAGAGATCGATACGTTACGGGGAACCGAATATAAATAACACAAAGCGGCGCATTGTCTACGTGGGACAGATGCACCTGTTTTCCTTTGCGGTCCTTGTGTGACCACAACAAGAAGACTTAGTCTAAACTTCTGGTGCGTCGCCAGTTAAGCAAGAGAGGCTGCAGGAAGAGAAGAGAAAGTTGCCAGATGAAGTAGATCACTCAAAGGGATTCTTGCAGTTTTTAATATAAATACCCAGTTTTCTTGACTGTGTTTTTGCACACAAGCATCACTGGTTTTAACAAAGAACTAAGCGCACGAAGAGATGGAGGATCCAGCGTGGGCTTGCATAGGCGCTGCCGCCGCTAACGCAAACGTCACAACCCAGTTAGTTCGTATAGCTTGCGTCGGAAAAGAAGCCTCCTGATATCATGTTTCCTTTTTGGGTTTCGTACTGAAGATCGTGTTCTTTTTCCGCAACATCGGCAGAGGCGCTACTAATTTCATCCTAGGTGACAGTCGACTAACTTTCATACGCGTGGGAACGGCGCCAGAAGTCTGCTGCGCTCTTTGTGCAAACCACATGGGTGGATTCAGAGATGAACGATGACACACAAAAGGGCTAGCATAACTTTTTTTTTCATATTGTTCCATACAGTGCATATTGTTTCATATTGTGCTAAGAAGAAAACGAACCCCATTCCCGGTCCACTAAAGGAAGCAAGGCTTAGTTCCTTCATGATGCCTGGGGAGGAGTTTGCCAACCACTCCTCCAGAGTCGCAGGTCTAAGTTTAATAGGTATGCGTCCGTGGTAGTCGCCCATGGCTGCACAGCCACCCGGACAATCCCCCAAAACGTGGGCTTTATCCGGGAAGCCACCGCACGCGACGCAGACGAGGCACTCGTCCTTGGCTTCTATGTAGTGCTGAATGTGAGGAGTCAGTAAAGACTGAGTTCGGGTACGCCTCCCCATGGCTGCCTCGCGTCTCGTCATGGAGTGGGGTTGACCAGGATATACCCTGCAGTTGTTAAGCGTCTCGTCTAATCTTGCGCGCCCGTAGAAACGCGCCAGAGCAAGTAATTCTGTTCGCTTCAGTGAATGCGGCCACCCCTGGGGGAGGGCCTGGAATACTTACACGGGTTCATGGTCATTTGCGAAAACAAGAAGGAGACGCATCACAAGTAAATCCGCATTTCTTTCCGCGTGATCTGACAACGCATCGCCTTTTATTGAAATCTCGTGGTCTTGACTAATTCCGCTAAGACTTTACTTCGATCGACGATAGGCTTTTTATTCTTTCGTTTTCTATTTCATGCTAATGAAAATCTGAAAGTTGCGTGGTTGCAGCAGAGCGATGTGGGGAACGAGTTGAATGCGGAACCTGAACTAAAATATTTGTCAATTTGTCAACTAGAGCGTCGGAATGGGTACCAAGAGATGGGAAGCGCGGACGGGACGGCGAAGGGCTAGGTGGAGCGACGAAATTAAGAAATTTGCTTGCATAAAATGCAGTCCGCTCGCCCAGGACATTGTGCGTTGGAGATCAATACAAGAGGTCTTCGTCTTGCAGTGGTCATAATACAGGCTGATGACGATGGGTTGTCTGATCGCTTGAAGAAGGTTGCAGAATGATTTGGATGTAGAGTTTTCATGACGCTGTAAACTCGGAAAAAGTTGTTAACTTGCAGAAATGGTTCTCAAGGCAGTGACTGTGCATTTAAGCATAACATACAGTTCGTGAGGCGATGCACAACTCGGTAATCTTTTTTGCCGCACAGTATAGTAACTATTATCTTATCTGTAAGCGTGAATCTTCTTTGTTATAGGCCCGCCGTGCTGTTGTAGTGGTTTCGAACTCGTATGCTCACTCGAAGGTCGCGGGATGGAATCCCAGATGAGGCGGCGGCACGATCGATGGAAGCACAAATGCTGGAATCCCGTGTACTTATATTTAGGTGCACGTTAGAGAACCCCAGGTGGTTGAAATTTCCAGAGCCCTCTACTGCGGCGTCCCTCATAATCATACCGTGGTTGTGGGACGCAAAACCCCCCAAAATGTTATTCTTTGTCGTAGCTCAGCCTACATCACTAGCGAAATATTTACTGGCTACTGGCTAGATTCCCAGCTATATTATCTTCTACACTGAAATTCGGTATTTTTGCGAAGTAGGCGTCAAAATACTCAAATAATTGGTTTACGTTACTTGGAATTGCATACTTATTTCGCGATGAGAATTGGCTGTTGGCTTCATTAGGCTGTAACCAACAAACGAGAATGCGCTCCTCGAGCCATGTTCCTTATTTCGTTCATTTGATGTGGCTTAGTCATTTTTCAAAACAGGTGTCGATCTGGCCGTTCGTCATTCCGAAAGTCAGTCCCTGACATCCTGCGCTGCCTCCATTGTAACAGCTACTTTATAAAAACGCACTTTAAAAAAAAAAGATTACAGAAACGCTTGTGACGCCTTCGCGCTAGTCAGGATTGACCATGTACATCTTAACCATGTAGTTTATCTTACTGTTGCAGAATTACACTGTCGTTTCCGCTTGCACGATGGTTAATTGACAGGGTTTCGTGGAGGTTAGAGCAATAGAGATCTCTAGCGAATTGCATCACGAATTGCAGTCGACATCATCCAAGACAGCCGAAGTCGTACGGTAGTCTGTGACCGTCTCCAGTTTGAAACCTTCTCGGTATGCGCGGTGAGCGCCGCTATATTTGCAAGTGTATTAATCGTCCTTTCTTTCTTTCCTCATTTCTCTATTCATATTATTCCCTTTCCCTTCCCCCGTGTAGGGTAGCAAACCGGGTGCAACCTGGTTAACATCCCTGCCTTTTTTTGCCTCTCTCTCTCTCTAGTGAAGACACTGAAATCTAGGTTGGGGAGTAAATTATTTTATACGAGATATAATTTCATGTCAGCTCCCTGACACTAGCAGACCTCATAACAGCATCGTGTTAATAGTTAAAATTGAGAAGTCATTCCCCTCTCTAAACGTAGATGGCCAATGAAGCTGTACACAGGTGAGACAGAGAGAGAAGGAATACAAGAAATGTAGAGAGGTTAACAAGACTACGCCCAGTTTGTTGCCTTACACTGGCGAGGAGAATAAGTGGTAACAGAGAGAGAGAAAAAAAAGAAAGAGAAGATCATCGGTGCACACAACATTTCACAACACACACATTGCAGCGGATTACAGGCGGCCGCTCAATACTGCTGCCTTCAAAAACTGTAGGAGGGCTCAAAGAATTTTCAACAAAGGTACGAACTAATTTATTGCCTTGATCGGCATTGGGCGGCATCGACGTGACGTGTTCTTCTTTCTATCTCTCGTCAGCCTCTTGAGCGGGCCCTTAAAAGGCGAGTCGCGCGACCACCGAAACGAATGTTTTGCATCAAATTTTAGCGAAAGCGTAATTTTCCTAATGTGTAGAATTCTCCTTGTCAGCTTTTCGTCTTGTACTGCAGAGACCTTTTATACCACGGCCATGAAAGTCAACCAAGCATTCGTAGAAAGCGTTCTTCTTTTACGTTCGTTTTTTACCGTGGACACAAGGCATTCATAAAGTTCAGATATATTAAGGCGAAGGCTTTAGATGCTTCATGAAACGTGAAATTTCACCGTCGGCGGCGTCTCGTGTCCAGCTGCGTCAGGGACGAGGGATGCAAAAAATCATCATCACGAGAAGATCTCACAACTTCTGGCGTGAGGTGATGTGACGTAGCGCCATATAATAGCGCCATAGCGCCCTCCTTTGGGCGGCGAACAAAACCGGAGAGTGCGCAACGTAAAGAGAAGAAAAAATAAAGACGGTGCTCGGCAGTGCCACGTGAAGCCACGGCTCGTGTTCCCTGCTGGCGTCGATTCTGGTTCAGCCGGCTCGTTCCTTCGCTCTCGTGGCATAAGACTACGCATTCATGACATGACATCGTAACTTGGTCAAAGGTGGGCTGATCACGGAGGCAGCGCAAAACCAGGTGAGGTGCCTCCGATCCTGGAGGCAGTGCGAAACCAAGCTGGGTGCGCAAGGTAAACTGCGTAGTCTGTTTCACTACATTTCATTCGATCTGTGCAACACGCTGTTGAATTTCTTTTATGCGTTTCAAACTTGCCTATTCATGTGACATACATATGACTAGTTTTGTACTTGGACATTTGTTTGCTGTTGTTGTTCATGTTGTTCTGCATTGTTCTTACTGGCTTTGATGTTAACGCAATTTGTTCTTAGTTTGTTCTTACTTTGTATCGCCCCACCTTACACAATGCCTCTGCAAGGCCTGTAAGGTACTTGTAAATAAATAAATAAATAAATAAATAAATAAATAAATAAATAAATAAATAAATAAATAAATAAATAAATATCTTGCGGGGAGTGGCGGGGCAGTATCAATACATGTAAGGAGCCTTCATGACCGGCCGTTCATGTAGGCTCCCAAATACTTCGACTGAGATGAAAAAGATGACTTTCATCTTCGAGTTGTCTTAGGTGAATTCACAAGGGACCGTGTGAGTTTTTCACTTTCTGCACGAGTAGGCGCTTAGCCCTGTCACGGAAATCTCGGATCATTCGACGTGTAAGAAATTCGAATGTAGAACCCTTGACAGCTCTCAAGAAATTTTAAACTGGTGTCTGTTCCAGTAGGACCGACACTGTTTGTCGTTACTGTCATGCGCTTAGTAATGCACGTCATTTGTACAAACAGGGAATAAAGCAAAAAAAAAAAAGTTTTTAGCCCAGTAGTCAAGACACTCGCCTTCGGAGCATGGGGGTCCGGGTTCAAGTCTGGCCCCGCAGTGAAAATAATTTTACTTTGTTTCTGGGAGTTTTTGTTGACTGACAGGAAAAATAGGAGGAACCCTAGCCATATAGCCTCGCTGTAATATAACAATAAAAAATAATGACGATATTCGGAATTACTATTTTCCTCGTGTGCGTTAACTTTACGTGCAAGTATTTTGTTTGTATTATTAACGTATCTTAGCGCACGTGTTTATTTTTTTCGTGCTTTTTTTTTCTGCGGCGAACGTTACAGCCTAAAAGCGATATGTCCTTTACTTTATCGCTTAAAAGAAAATACTTAACGTGGGTTCGTTGGTGACCTACTGAGCTAACTTGATTAACTCACCAATCCATTGCGAGATCCATTAGCACCTTTTAGCTCGTCTTCGGAAGCGGAGCGGAACGACTTCAATTTTCCGGCCAGCTTATCTCCATCTGCAAATGATGCAGCCAAATGAACCAAGGACTCACTTCCAGACGAGACATTAAGCACTTCTCCAGGCGAAAACGATAAGAATACAATAAAGCAGCTCGTCTCCAACTTAACAAAAGTGATCAATATAGAAGCAAATCAAGATCCTCTTAGTTTCCTTAATTAGCTGAGTCCCGACCTGGCTCGTCCTTGCGGAATCTCGGAATTTTCACTTTCACTTATTTAACTTTTTCTCTCCATAAGGCCGATTGGCGCTGCGTAGGGGAGTGGGTTGTTATGGAAAATATGTTAACGAAATGCACTTAGTGCAGGTAATTCATGCAAATAAATGTTAGGACATTACACAACTACCGTTTAAGCACGTAGACATTAAAGAGCACGCAAGCCTAAGGAAGGCACGAAGTGCCTTCTTAAAATATGCGTACTGCATGGCTCAGTATTCAGATCCGCCAATGAATATTGAGATTTTTCAACACGCGCAATCATCGCGCGGTTTCTATTTCATCGATCCCGTTAAGTAGAAATTTTGTTATTGCCTGCTCGCTTCACAGAGCAACTGAGGGACAATTCATAGGCAAGATCCATTTATGTTCTTATTTTTTTTCGCTGCCGCCGAAGCGGAAGCTTTTGATTTTGCTTTTGAGAGGCACAGATGTAGGCGACAAATGCGACTGGCAAGATTCACGAATCATTGCGTGCTTTTGGACCAATTACGGATTGGCTGCACATTGAGTTCCTTACTCATTTATTGAGTCTGATAAACTCAGTAAAGGAATAAGAACACACGCAACTGTTCGAAATAGGCTTGTTGTAAGGGACAAAGCGAAATGGTGATATTTCCTTAATGTTTTCCAACTTGCACGTTTCAGGCTATCGCTTTGTTTCATGTGGGCGCTTCAAGGAATGCAAGGTCGCGGAATGGTGATCTACTTGTGGCGACGGTTTCTTGTCATGCCTACCGTGTTCAGCATGACATTCCACTCTCTCCTTGTGTCCTTGTGTCCTTGTGCATGTGTGCGTGTGTGTGTGTGTGCGTGCGTGCATGTAGTGTGTGTGTGTGTGTGTGTGTGTGTGTGTGTGTGTGTGTGTGTGTGTGTGTGTGTGTGTGTGCGTGTGTGCGTGTGTGTGCGCGTGTGTGCGTGTGTGCGTGTGTGCGTGTGTGCGTGTGTGTGCGCGTGTGCGTGTGTGTGCGTGTGTGTGCGTGTGTGTGTGTGTGTGTGTGTGTGTGTGTGTGTGTGTGTGTGTGTGTGTGTGTGTGTGTGTGTGTGTGTGTGTGTGTGTGTGTGTGTGTGTGTGTGTGTGTGTGTGTGTGTGTGTGTTTTCGCGCACAAGTAGCCGGCGTTTACTGCTATTCTAAGCACCGGAAGGAAGGACATCGTCAACTCACCCTCAAAGGGGCAAAGGGGGAAGCTGAATAAAAATGTGAACCAGGAAAGAAAAGCATTTTGAAGCACAGGACAATAGCAGTCTAGCATTTATAGTATGCTGCGCAGAAGACCCTTCCCTCTCTCGTCACCTTATAGAAACACGGGAAACTGCGGGGAACAGTAACTTGCAGGAAGGTTTTACATGAAACTGAAATGGCGATTCAGAATGTATCGTTCTAAAAAAAGGATTTTTTTTCAGCAAGCCCAGGCCATCCAGAGGGCCCAGGAAAGGGCAGAGCGTCACGGCGTTCTGTCCTCTACGTGGGCGCGGCCAGCAGTTACAACGGCCTCCCGTTAGGGGGTCGTAACTCCTCAGGATCCAATAAAGTTCGTTGTCTGTCTGTCTGTCTGTCTACAGTACGTAAAATAATTAGGATGCACCAACACAATATACCGACCTAATCACGGAGTCAGCAGCCACGTTAGACAGGTAGAGACATCACGTGTTCTTCGGGAGCGAGAGTTTTGTGATCTGGTTTGAAAACATTCCCTGTAAAAAGAAAAAGAAGGGTAGCGCATCAATGAATAGAAAGTGTCCGGAAGTCGTCTGCCTATTTTTGTCCACCAAACGTATTAATCACTTGGAATATGTCCTTCGTGGCGGATTGCACCTTTATTGCATTGTAAAAGTAGTACGGAAAGCCGAGCTAGTTGGTACGAATTCATAGTGCAATAGCGCACCATATAGCGCCTGTATCGTCTCTCTTGCCTGCGTCCCTGTGTTTTTTGCGCTATTGCACTATGAATTTGTAAAAGTAGCCGATGTCCTGCCTCCACGCTTGTGATTGGTTCACAAGATGTGAGACTGAAGTCGCATGACTGAAAAATTAAGTAGTAGGTCACTGAATCAAAACGATCGCTTTTCAATTAAAGCAAAAAATCTTCGAACGATCCTTGTGCGACCAATTTCGTCGTGCAATTACAGCGAGTCGCCAGTGGCCTTTGGCCTTGTCAGTTAAACATCGCAGCTGGTATAATAAGGCTATTTCCAAGCTGTGTAGCGCAGTACACATGAGAATACAGTCCTTATAATAGCACTATTGTTTAGTTTCAGTAGCTTCGCGTGCTGGACCAGATTTTTATCCATTTTATTTATTTGAAGCGACATCTTTTCTGTGATGTATAAGCATGCTGCATAACATTTTATACGAGTGTCGCACAACGACGATAGCACATAGATCTTTCAAAGTACACATTTTCTGATTGCAAAACCTTTTCATATACAGCTAGTACTTATTAAATCTGTAGCCGCGACCGTTAGCCAAGCCAATGACCTCTACCGCGTGCAGTTCCACATCGACTGCATGCTGTGAGTTGAACTGGCTGCAGCGTCGTTTGTCATAACAGATTTGAACTTCTTAGCAAACGTGCAAACGATGATGCTTTTGCGCAGAAGTATGAACTAAAGTTCATTGTACCGAGTTCTGAAGGCCGCCGGCCGACCTGACGTGGTTCATCGATTTGCGCCAAAGAAACTGCAACGATGAAAGATAATCTAGGCAAGAACTATTATTCTTCGTGGTACATAGCGACCAAGTGATGAATGACTTGTGAATTCTTTTCTGAGTGAGTTTTTCACCATACAGTGAGAGGGAGTGGTAGAAAGAGAGAGAGAAAGAGGAACACAAAGGCTGTGCCTGCAACGAACTGTACATATTTGTCTGGCCGACCAGCATGGGCATGGTGGAGACGAGCTCCACTGCAAGAAAGACTGACGGCGCAGTCATAACGACGCAGAACGAGGGAACATGTGGGAAAGCGTGCCCATTGTCTGCTCTAAAATGAGACGAGTCGGCTGGGAAAGCAAATTACAGTGACACTAGAGAAGCCTTAGGACTGCTAAGGCTTGAAGTTTACCTATGATGCGTAGCCAAATATCAATAATAATTCAGAGAAAAAAAGTGTCCATCGTTTTAAAAGATTATCACTTGTCCCTATGGGCCATAATATTTTTTAGCTGCACAAGCAAATTATTTTTGAACATCCATGAAAAAGTTCGCACAACGGCATTTTCTCTCTCTGTTTTAAATGCTCACACGCCGCTGCCTGAATTCCCAGGCGCAGGGATTGCGTGTGTTTAGCACAGTTATGCCGCGTTCGTGGCGAAAAATATTTACTCAGACGAAGACTGGACAAGTAAACTCCGCATTGCACTGGCCGCTCATAATGGCTCAATTTTCCTTGTTTGTTGCAACCAAAGTCATACGCCAAGTTGTAATACTGATGCTTTAGCGGATTAATACATTCCTAAATAATTAAAATTGTATATATAATTATATAAATAGAATGATAATCTAAAGCGCAGTTCTGCTTGCTCAGATGAGTTATATGGAGAGGTTGACAAGTACCTTGTACAGAAAATCGCAATACCCAGGTGCAATTCTTTGAAACGCCTACAATCGAACATTTACATCCACTTGTGTGTTGACACTGAGAAAGTGAACGAAAGTGAAGCCTTACCTGTTTCTCTGAAACGCTCTCGCTAGCATAAATACTAAAACTTGCGAATTGTTGCTTCCCTGAAAATACTGGATCACGGGTATGATCAAAGACGGAGGTACTGGATTACTAGAATACGGCATTCCAACTACTGGCACTGCGAATAACAATATGAAATAAGTTTAATAGCTCTGATTGTCAACTAGTACTAAGGAAAGTTAAGATAAGGCGTGTACAAAAATGGACATACGGGAAGCGAACGAGGCAACAAAAATGTCTACAGGTTACTGAAAGGACGCATTGTGGGGAAAAAGAGGGTAGACACAAAAACTTGTACATCTACTTTCTTTCCCGCCACAGTCGGCTTTTCTTTTTTTCCTGTGTCCATGTTTGAGCGCCTTATGCTCTTTTATGATGAGTCCTCATAAACTAGCTCAACTTCTCGTCGTTTAAGAGTTTAGAACGGTAATGCCTGCTATACACTGCAAACGCAAACTAGCCGAATTGGGCGTTTTAAGGGCTACAATCCTCCTTAATACTACCTTCATCTGGACAGTACTACCTTAGGGTGTAATAAGGTGGGTGTAATAAAGTTCTGCGTCCTCAATTTTACTTCGTTAAGAAATTATGTGGAAGAAAGGAGGTAAATTCACTATCTGACGCCATTCGTCGAATGGAGTTAGAGGAACAAAAAACTCCCATCTCATTTCCTCTGGCATGTTTTCTCTTTTTTTTTTTTCTGAAGCTTTCCATAACGCCTTCAGTGCTGGCGGGCATGTATGCAGCTGTGCGGGGGAAAGAAGTAAAAGAAAGAGGCGGCATGCTTCAGCGCACTAAAAATCCCTTGCACAGATAGCCCAGAGAAAGAGATATACGAGACCCTCCGAACGGCTGGAGAGGAAGCGAGGATAGCGAGGTAGCCCTTTGGCCTTGCCGGCTGCAGCCTACAACGGCCCGCCCCCGCCAGGTCAAAAGCAAGCCAGACGAGGCGCTACCGAATGGGACAAAGCTTCGCGCCGCATGCGCGCGCGAAGAAAAAAAAACAGAAAAAAAGAAAGAAACGTGAGGAGGGAGTCGTTCCCGCGGCGGCACGATCGTCGTAGCTAGGCCGCCTAGGCCTTGTGAACGCCACTTCTCAAGTGATCAGCTGTGTCGGTCGTGTGTGCGCGTTTTGTGCCTGCAGCCTCACTGTGTTCTCGCCGCTGGATGTGATATGCGTGGTTTGACGACAATGCGACATGCTGCGCTGCGAGTGCGATAATCGCGACGGCCCGTCGACTCAAGCGAGCGTGCCGCTGTGCATTACCAAGCAGATGATGGGCACCCTGCGTGCTCGGCAAATAGCTCGGCACAGTCAGGAACAAAAATGGTAAGTAATACTGATGTTCTCTCTCTTTGCGAGCCCTTATCGTCGCTTATGCACCTGTAGATGACCTTCTGCCCATTGCGTCGCTTGAAAAGTGCTATGAAAAGCAAAAAAAAAAAAAAAAGAAAATCGGCATGTCAAGCTTGCGAAATGCCCGCCAGCGCACCATGAGCGTGGCATGTAACCCATGATGCTGTACATTACACGCATGTCATTCATTGTTTCCATGTTACCAGCTGTCATTTATGTACGTGATACAGTCACGTCACGCTATACCAGTCATGGTATGATACCGTATTTACTCGAATCTAGGCCGGCCCCGATTCTAAGCCGACCCCCGAAATTCGCAAGGCCAGAAAAGTAAAAAAACCTATTCATTGTGCTCGAATCTAAGCCGACCCCCCCCCCCCCCCACTTTCGCACATCGTTTTTTTCGAAAAAAACATCGGCTTAAATTCGAGTAAATACGGTATCAAGTTAGAGAACCGGACGCGAGTGCACCAGTCTCCATGCCGTAAATGACATACATGCCGTTATTTTCATGTTACTATATGTCATTTATGTTCGTCGCACAATCACGTCACGCTATATCAATTTAGGTGTATGTCAAGCTAGCGAACCGGCCGCGAGCGCACCATGAGCGTGGCGTGTGTACATGACATGCATGTCATTATTTTCATGTTGCCAGCTGTCATTTATGTTGGACGTACAGTCACACTGCACAATACCAATTTTGGTTTATATGAAGCAGGCAAAACGGCCACTAGCGCCCCCGAGACCATGTTGTAAAAATAACGCCATACATGACAAGAGTGTCATGATTTGCACGTTAGAAACTGTCGTTTATGTGCGTCATACACTCTTGTGACGCCATACCTATTTTGGTAAATATCAAGTTAACGAAACAGTCGCAAGAGAACTAAGAGAGTGACGTGTAAATCATGTCGTTAATGAAATGCATATCATGATTTTCAAGTTAAGACCCATCATTCATGTTCTTCATGCAGTCGTGTCATGCCGCACGAATTTTGGCATACATCCCATTAACGAAACACTCACACGAGCTATGAGTCGTAGGCGGCTAGATAGATAGGTAGATAGATTCGTTCAAAGTCGTAGAAGTGTTTAACAAATGCTTCGCATTTAAGTCGTTAAACTCAGATAGCAATGATGTGTGATGCATGTTTTGGAACTTCTGTGAACATCACTCATGCTTCATACGACCAGTCAATCGACCCAGGAGTGCGCCCTGATAAAGTTGTTTGCACGATATAATTTTCTTGCCTGCGATAAAGCATGAATGAGGCATGATGCTTTCAGGGAATATACATTAGAGCAAAAGGCCACGGTTATCACATTGTCACATGATGGAATGTGCATAAAGGACAACTTTGTTTTCGATTTATTCTTTTCTCCAACTTCATTTGTTTGTTTTAATCCTTCGTCATCGTGTCAATTTGCGCACATTGACATGTGACAAGACCGTGCGCTCTCATTTTGCAGCATCTACCTTGGATGCAGTCAACTACCCTGGACATCTTTCTCCCGCCAGGCAACTGTGAGAACCCACCGAAGCACAGATTGTCAGGAAGTGAAAAGACTTTTCGGCAACAATTTTGCATTGCGCACTCTGCCCGTCTCCTGAAATAGCATATTAAGGTACATAAGCACTGTACCTTCATACATATGCATCAAGGAACAGTGAAATAGCGTATCAAGGTACATTAACATCATTAGCTTGGATTAATTTAGCTAGAACAAATAAATCATGTTAAAGCTATACAATGACGGCCATATAATGTGACAGACATCTGCTAAGTGCAGTGTGTATTGTGAAGCACATGCGTTTTATGGTATTGAATGAATGGATAAATGTTTATTCCAGCAAAATACAGGAAATGGGCCTCAAGTGAAAAGTGACAATGGTAGCTTGAGAAGTGCACAAGGCCCAGTAGAGCAAAAATAGAGAAAGAGCAGCAGAAACGTGTGCACGTTCAAAGGCAAAACATATACGCATACAAAAAGAAGCAGGAAAGACAAAGCAGAAGAAACGTGCACATTCAAAGGCAAACACCTACGCCATCTGCAAAGTGACAAAATCAAAAAGGGTGAACATTTACGCTAGTGAAAACAATGAAAATCAGAAAACAGTGAAAACAGAAAAGAATGAACGGCCATTCAACGGCATGGAAGGAATGCAACTTCATTGGTCACGTATCAACAGTGGAATTTGCCAAGGCTACATGTGCATATTCTTGGCCATTAGGAGATGTGCAAGGCTAATTTAATCGCATTGATATAAGTCAGCTGTTGAGTCTGTTGAACCAGATTGTTGAATCATCTTGTTTATTCCCTCTCGTTAATTTGCTGTTTTGCATCATGTTGCCATAGTTTTCAAGGTCAATACATAGTATCATGACTGTTGACACAATTTGACAAGGTGAAAGCGCCGTTATTGTGCCCAGGCCTTAGTTTATCCTCACTAGAAGTGCACTGTTTATTTTTGCCATGGTTCAGTGCCAAGTTGCCCAATCTTCACTCTTAAACAGAGTAGGTGCGGTTAATCAAGACCTTGCTAACATTCACAACCCTTTTAAAGTGTACTTATAATGATAACTTTACTGACATCAAAAACTACCCACATAATGGTAAACATGGCAAGAGTACACTTCTGGTGGTGTTTCGCATTTTTTTTACATCCGTTTGTTTTTTGCCCTGTGCACACGAAGTGAAACACTCACAAGGAAATACATAGCAGCATCTCAATTTTGTATTTATTTCGTGTTTTGACAAAATGTCTTCAATAAGGATAGTCAAGCGCGAATCTTCGGTAAGACAATTCATTCTTATGTATACAGAAATCTTAGTGGACTTCTTTTTTGTGTAATTTTCAGGAATACACTTCTGGCAAAGCAGCAAGTGTTGCTTGCCCACCAGTCTGTGTTCAAGTCAAGTGTATTGCGGGCATGAGTGTCGGCAGGATTTTGTCTTGGGGGTGCAAGGCGGTGTAACGTGTCGGCCTGTTGAGCAGGAGAGCATTGGTGTAGCTTGGGTGGGGTCAAGTGCTGGTGTGTCTTGATGGCGGCAGGTGCCCTTCGTGCAAACCCCTGCCGACACCCATGATTGTGGGAACACCCTGATGTGCCTCACTTTACACTATGTCGAACAGCTCGTACATCTTACCACATTTCGGCCAACACTGGTATTGATGCAGTGTGTTATGCGTAATACTGCGTGCAACCTTTCTGATATCGTGTGCATTTGAAAATTTCGCATTGTTTAAAAAGACGCTGGGTGGGCCCAGTGTTATTCAGCAAACATAAGTCTTAACAGGGGCAGTTGGGCGAGTTGGTGTATATTCATAGTTAAAGAGGGTGCAAAAAATCACAGCACAGAGAAATGAAGGGGACAGGATGATGTGCTACTAGCAACTGAAGTTTAATCGAAACCACAGAAAGATGTAAACACACAGTACGGAAAAATTACAAGACTAAACAATCACACATCCACAGAGGAATGAAGGGGGCAGACAGGACAGTGCGCTACTAGTAACTGAAGTGTAATCAAAACAGAAAGATATAAACACACATGACTAAAAAAGCTGCACATGTTCAACTTCAGTTGTTAGTAGTGTGTCGTTCCGTCCCCTTTGTTGCTATGTGTTCTGATTTCGTTTTCACGTTTTCCTTACCTATGAAATGAACTCCTGACTGTTTCACAGTCTCTATATATGTGTGGTCAATTTTGATTCATTCTCATGGCATATCAAGTCCTAGGATCTAATGTGCAAAGCGACCAGTCACTATTTACAGGAATTTTTTTATTTAGTGCCTGTGATTGCCTAATTGCAAGTTGACGTTGCAGCCATGGTGCTTGGATTATTTTCAATGTGGTAATTATGCGTAAGCCATCAAGTGAGGAATTAAGGATGAACTTTTGAGTTACAGATGGCACTAGCTGGCATAAAAACATTGAAGCATGGCTGTACTTGTTATGCATATTAGAAGTATTGGTACATTGCAGTCATGTGATTATGCCGACAAGTTCCCAAGCACAATTCCAGAAATTTACGATGGCTTCCAGGTATCTGTGAGTAAATATGTACAGCAACATATGAAGGCAACCTTGTAATTTTGTGGGCATTGCTGAATGCTTTTATGCACCTTGGTAAGTGGACCTACAGTCAACACCACAGGTCTATTTTGGGCTTTTTTGTAGGAAACTCAACTCCAAAATCATGTGCGACATGTTTTGATGCCATAGGGCAAACTAGTGCAATAAAAAACTGTACAACTGCCTGTCTACACGGTTTCATATTTCCTAAAAGTGATGCTAGCCTTATTGTACTAATTAGTTGCCTTCGTGTGTAGGCTGACACCAAGTTCCTTGAATAGCTTATTTTTTTTTATTCTACTTACATACTGGCACGGTGAAGTGCCCACGTTAGTGCGCATCATGATGAAATTTTACTCCTTGCTTTCGTATTGCTTTACTGCTGTGAATTATGTATAGTGCTTAGGCTGTACTGTATATGTTGTTCCACGTGTTCAGTTTTAGGAGTAGGTTCTGTGCACGACGATGGAAATATATACCTATACCCTTACATTGACACGAGAAGTGCTGCTGTTTTGATTCCAATAAAATGTTGCAACCACTGGTTTTGTATCAATTGAAGTATGACTACTTGTCGTGCATGCAAATGATGAAGAAATGAATTTGTGCTTGCAAAACAAATTGCTGAAACACTGCCTGCTCAATGTAACTGCTTGTGTTTAATTACCAAACACATTGAACAGATGATTCACAGATTATGACACATTGTAGAATATAGGCAACAGAAAGACAGAAAGTCATCACTGTGTTCTAACGTAGATTGGGTGATCTTTTATCAATAGTAGCATAATTGAAGGTTGCTGTTGTATAAATAAAGTTTAACGTAGTGTGCAGGTGGACGAGGGAGTGCACATATGATAGTTTTTCCAGTTTTCTGCAGGTTTGCTACAGTCCTCGCGTTTCTGTGTTACAATTGTGAAATTCTGAATTGCAAACAAGCCAACCTCTCTGTTGCTGTGGTGAAGTAATACAACAGAACCATATTTTCTCAAGAACAGCTGTTCCATTGAGGAAGAGGGTAATGCTTTTTTTTAATGGGTACTGCATCATCTGTCTGAGGGGAGGGCCAAGTACACATGGACGTTCACAAGAGAGAAGTGCAAGTACATTAACTTTTTTTGTTTTGTGGGAGACCTGTCACTGGTAAACTGGGGAGGTTGTCCTTGACCTTGGTGCACGCGTTAGGTATTCGCTTTAACGCGGTGGCGTGATGCTTACCAATAAAAGCTAATTAGTAAGAAATGTAGGTAGTATCCGAGTATGAAAGCAAATAAATACTGAATATGCGTTATAGAGAATCGCTGAATGCCGTGCTAAAGCGTGCATTGCGAATAAGCGCTAATTGCGGAAATAGATGAGCGTTCAACTGCTCAGGAGGCGCTGCTCGCGGCTGTACGCGCCCATTCAACGCACTTTATGTAGGCGCGTTACAATGTGCTTGTAACTCTGGAATTTTCTGCGTGTGTAATTTTCATATGCGAACGCAGGCGGTCCGCGCTAAAGGGTGCATTGCGAATAAGCGCTAATTGCGGAAACAGATTTTTATTCAGCTGCTCAGAGCGCGCTGCTGCCCCTGCGTGCAGCTCGCGGCAGTACGCGCGCATTAAATGCACTTAATGTAGGCGCGTTACAATGTTCTTCTAAGTCGGGCCTCTGCGTGTGTAACTTTCATATGAGAACGTAGGCGGTCTTCGAACCGCTCATAACACGCTGCCGCATCTGGACGCGCGCAGTTCGCGGCTGCAGAAATAACGAAAATTGCTCCACAGCATACGCTCATGGAATGCACATACGTTCGCTCATCTGAAGATACCTTTGTCACGCTGGTATTCACGAATTTAGCGCGAGCGAAGAGGGCACACGTTTATAGTTTTTCTAGCGGCACGACACGGTGAACCGGAGAATTCGGAGCCGAGGGTGTTTGCGTCGATCGGCTCGGCCTGCATGACGCCCCACAAATTATGTAATGACCTTCCGCAAGAGCAAACACACGCCGATGGTACAAGAACAGAAGTTCGAAGTTGTGCCGACGGGTTACCAGCCGCTTTGTACATACATTGGTACATATATAAGCCCACGAAAAAAGCAAGCTTGCAAGTGGTGGCGCTGTGGTGTAATGGTTATAGTGCTTGCTTTGAGTGCGTGTGGTCGCGAGTTCGATTCCTGTGTCGTGCGTATTTGTATGCAAATGTCATGGTTGTGCATAAGTACTTTGGTGTCCACTTTCTATTATGTCCTAGTGATGAATAGTAGCGGAAATTGGCCGGTAAACGTAATCTACTGCCTGAAATATACTTTTTTTTTTCATTTCGCGACCGCTCTAGGGCCTCGTATAAAAGGAGGCTATAACAGCTCTCAAAAGAAGCAGAAGAACTCTCAGTGCGCTCTGTTCAAGCCCCCAAAATGGCTTACATAAAAACACCAACTTTACCTCCAAAAGGAGGCTTTAAAAGCTCTCAAAAGAACCAGAAAAACTTCCAATGCGCTCCGTTCAATCCCTCAAAATGAGTTCAATAAAAACACAAATTTACCTCCTCAGTTCCGTGTAATCACGCCCTTAAAGGATGTAAATAAAACCTCCTTTTGAACCTCGTTTTGAAGGGGGTTTTGCGTAGTACCTTTTGGATGCACGTTATGCGTCGAGCCCGAAACTCCCTAAAAGGCTCAAACCCGTTTGCAGTGTAGGCAGTACATATTTTAGCATATTTGGGGGTGCCTATTTGGAATTAGATTCTTGTCTCAACATTTTTGCCCGGTGAATTGGACTTCAATGCTCTTTGGTTGCAGGTATATACTACGCAGTTTTATCAAGCATGTGCCGGTCGACCTTTTTGTTGCATAATTTTAGTTAGCCAAATAGTGATTTTAGTTTGCTGTTTAAGTAAAACCCGCGTGTCCACCTGAATGAAGTAAAGCCCGCTATGCTTCACAGGCCATCTTTGAAATAACATGTTGAAACCAATGAAATGAAGGTAACACCAAGGCGCTACCACTATCAGCGAAGTAGAAATATTGTAGCATAGTACACGTAGGCATATGTACTGTACAACCAACCACTCGATGAGAAACCGCGCGATCGCTGTAATGAGATGACAGTGGCTGATGCTTGGTAGTGTATATCATCAACAAGTGCGTTTGCTTTCTTCGACAAATAAAACTTGCTCGCCGAACTACATCGCGGTGACCGCGTCGCACTGTGGTCGGCCGTTATGTTTGGTGAAGATATACAGGGTATACCCCATGTTCCTAGAGCGAGTCACATTGTAATTTCTGGTACCCTCTGCTCAGACGAAAGGTATAAAACGTTCCAGAAATGCGCCTGTGCAACACATTATCGAGCGCCAGCCGCCTAACCTATGAGGAGCGCGCCACATCATTCTTTATAGTACACCGGCACGCACTTCCGACAGATGGCGACTCCGTATGTCTCCGGCGCCGATATTCCAGCAACGTGGAGAAAGGCTATAGATTAACGGTGAGCCTACCGACACGAATAGAGCACGTACGCCTACAGGTATCCATGAACAATAAACTGAATCGAGGGCAACGACCTTGAAGTTATATTAGGAACGCTTGCGTTCCATTACTGTAATGCAGCGCATTTGTTGGGCCAACGAAATCCCGCACATTCAAGTTTAAGTCAAACTGTTTGCAGTCAGTTGCAGTTAAAATTCATTACAGTTTCTCAAAAATTGTCTGCGTAATCAGTAACGACATTCTGTGGTAAATACTACCTCCCGCAAAACGTTACAATATTAGTTATTTCTTCTTTACTGCATGTAATTATATTACCCGGAAGGAAGGGCCGCAATGCACGTGTTTTGCCTGATTCGGTGACACTTTGTTAGACAACAGTAAATAATAAACAAGCATATCACCGTAGAAGGAAATGCATTTATTTTCGTTCATCATAGAAGCTCCCATCTTAGAGAGTCAATCACAATTTTTAAGCATATACGCAAAGAATACTACTTAGATCAAAATGCATGCTGACAAGGATTTCTCTTTGGGAGCGAAATGTGCGGATAGCTATACTCGATAAAGTGCGCGCGATGCTTGACAGCAAGAAAGGTGCTCTCTCAGATTTTTCTCCCCGAAACCCTATTCTTTATGACGAACAGTGCAGGATATATTATCGTTAATAAATACGGTTACCTGCGCCTAACCTGCTACAACACGTCAACACGAGGTCTTGATATTTACACTTTACATGAGCTCTAAGACCAGCGAGCAGAACTTGTCTGCGTGTCTGATGTCATTACCTGTAACTCATGTCACTAGCGGCGAACGGTGAGACGGAAAGCACCTTATCGTCGACAACACACGTGATGTAGTTTATAAGCCAATGCAGGCAATCAAGGCATCGTCTAACTAATGCGAACATGGTTGAGGAGTTATTCCGTTACGTTCGGCGTTTCGCCGTGAAAATTTGCGAATAGGTAAAGAATGTCAATCATCGGACGTTCTTAGCAGCGATTGTTGGAGGAAGATAAGAAATCTAATTTCCTGCGCAGCTAAGAAAACGTTGAGATTTTTAATAACTCGTGAAATTAAATCTAACCAACGAACATACTAGGGGTATTCACAGCGTAAGAATCTTTTTTTTAAATGCGAAGCATTTCTTAGCGAACTTCTGCGACTTTGAGCATATCTATCTATCTATCTATCTATCTATCTATCTATCTATCTATCTATCTATCTATCTATCTATCTATCTATCTATCTATCTATCTATCTATCTATCTATCTATCTATCTATCTATCTATCTATCTATCTAGCCGCCTACGACTTTGTGCTCTCCTGGTCGCTTGGTTAATCGAATGTACACCAAAATTGGTATGCCGCAACATGACTGTATGACGAACATAAATGACAAGTCATAACATGAAAATCATGACACGCATGTCAGGTACAGCATGATTTACATAACACGCGCATGGTGCGCTGGCGGCCATTTCGCTAGCTTGATATACACCAAAATTGGTATCTTTACGACGTGACTGTGTGACGAACATAAATAACACAAGTTAACATGAAAATCATGACACGCATGTCATGTACTGCATGACTCACGTGCCATGCTCATGGGGCGCTGGCGGCCGTTTCGCTAGCTTTATATACACCAAAATTGGTATCTTGCGACGTGACTGTGTAACGAACATAAATTGCACGAGTTAACATGAAAATCATGAAACGCATGCCATGTACAGCATGACTCACGTGCCACGCTCATGGGGCGCTGGCGGCCGTTTCGCTAGCTTGATCTACCCCGAAATCGGTATTGCGCGACGTGACTGTGTGACAAACATAAAAACACAAGTTAACAAGAAAATCATGACACGCATGTCATGTACAGCATGACTTACGTGCCACGCTCATGGGGCGCTGGCGGCCGTTTCGCTAGCTTGATCTATCCCGAAATTGGTATCTTGTGACGTGACTGTGTGACGAACACAAAAACACGAGTTAACATGAAAATCATGACACGCGTGTCATGTACAGTATGACTTACGTGCCACGCTCATGGTGCGCTGGCGGCCGTTTCGCTAGATTCATATACACCAAAATTGGTATCTTCCGACGTGACTGTGTGACGAATATAAATAACAGGTGTTAACATGAAAATCATGATACGCATGTCATGTACAGCATGACTTACGTGCCACGCTCATGGTGCGCTGGCGGCCGTTTTGCTGGCTTGATATACACCAAAATTGGTATCTTGCGACGTGACTGTGTGACGAACATAAATAACACGAGTTAACATGAAAATCATGACACGCATGTCATGTACAGCATGACTTACGTGCCACGCTCATGGTGCGCTGGCGGCCGTTTCGCTGGCTTGATCTACCCCGAAGTTGGTATTGTGCGACGTTACTGTGTGACGAACATAAATAATAGGAGTTATCATGAAAATCGTGACACGCATTTTCCTTAGGTGACATACAAGGCGATGTATGCAGCTCTTTGCTGGCTGCTTCGCATTACATCGATTCTCACAATGCGGGGGATCTGCCGTTTTTTTTTTGTAAAGTAAAATATTTTCGTTGGTAACAGTTTTCAATCGCGGTTTCAGTTTTGAACAAACCTCCTTCAATTTTTTCATGATTGCGTTAACTTCTAGTCCTCTTCGCAACACTGTACCAACTTCTTTAATGTATCTGCACTCAAGATCTTCGCCTGGGAATGGAACATGTTAGCAACCAGGGTATTGAAATTGTTTCTGAGTTGCCGTGAAGAATGTTGCCTCTACAATGCCTTTTTTTATTTCTGCGTTAGTACAGTAAATCGAAATTTCGTGCCTTGTAACACACGAGCAATTAAGTCATCTCTGTTTTCTCGATAGTGGTCCAAAAACGGTCGTCTACTTGACATTATTTCCGCTGTGAGTAAGTCGGTGAAAATTTTTGGTACCCACCCTGCACAAAAATTGCAGTGTGTGAGGCCTTATGTTACAATCGAATAAATAGTGCAGCGTCCAACACAACGAAACATATAAGTCATACCACTTATCGTCAATCGCCGATTAAATAGCAGCGCTTCGTTCACTCGTTGAACAATCATCGGTCACAATGATGGAGCGCGACTACAGGGTGATTATTTTAGAACTGACTTATTTCATTGATCTGCAGTTTCCTTACAAAATATTTCATTTTAATGAAGTCTCCAGCAGAACATTTAGGAAGGATGACAATGTAATGGCCTACCCCGTTTTTTTGATGTAGAACGCAAAGAAATAAGAATACATAGGAAATAACGAATTGCGCGAAATTGTATGCAAGGAGGGATGGCTTGCGCCTATAAAATGTTAAAAAGTCTGACTGCCATGAGGCATAGAAACGTGACTAGTAATGCTTTGGAAAGGTTATAAAGGTTTACAATCACTTACCAACTGCCGATGGTGTAGTAACCACTCGGAATATCAAACTGTTCCAACTTCAACAGTATGCAGTTCCGTACTGTATGGAATTTCGCGGAATGTCGCCGCTTTCGTTATTTCTCATTAATTCTTTTTTTTCTACACTGCACATATTAAATTGAGGTGGGTCCTTACAATTTCATCCTTCCTCAATCTCTTGCCTCAAATGCAATAAAATTGGTTAACTTGTAAAATATATATTGCCCAATTAAATAGGTCAATTTTAAATGAACCACCGTGTACTTGTTCTGTAGGAAATGGAGTAATCGTAGCGTTTTAAAAAAGTTGAGTTAACGCGAAAGAACTTCCTGCCCCTGGCGCTATATAGGGTGTTTCAAGAAATGTGTCCAACCTTCTCAAAAAATCAGGAAAATGCGATATTTGATTGCTGCCTTCAGAATTGGTTTTTCTGTTGTGGCAGGGAGTTTAAGATTGTTAAAGAAATTATTTGGGACTGTAATTAAAAAGTTAAATTAATTAACTTTTTAATTAGTGGAGCTAGGTGGTTGTGTCAAAAGGGAGAATTGAAGTTCTTCATGCGAGAAACCCAACCCAACTTTAAGGTATCGAAAAAGTGGCATCTAGTAATATTTACGAAGTAATGAAATTCAACCAAATTCAATGGCGAAACCTAAACAGAAACATGGAAGAACGCAACTGCCATATTCTTTTGAGGCGTCCAAAATGAGTGAATGACTTTTTCTGTAGCGCTAGGCATCTTAAGATGGTTAGAGACATGACTTGAGACAGTAATTAGGAAGTTGAATTAATTAACTTTTTAATTAGTGGAGTTAGGTGACTGTGTCAAATTGGGGAATTGAAGTTCTTCGTGCCAGAAACCCATCCCAACATTGAGATTTCGAAAAAGCGGCCTCTAGTAATAATTACGAAGTAATGAAATTCAACCCAAATCGATGGCTTTCGCTGTTGAAAGCCTTTGCATTTCGTTGAATTTCATTACGCCACAACAATTACCAACGGACGCTTTTTCGGAATCTCAAAGCTTGGATGGGTTCCTCGCATGAAGAACTTTAATTCTCCCATTTGACGCAATCACCTAACTCCACTAATTAAAAAGTTAATAATGTAACTTTCTTAATTACTCTCCTAAATGATGTCCTTAACTACTTTAAAATTCCTGCCGCTACAGAAAAAGCAATTATGAAAGCCCCGAGCAAATATCGCATTTTCCTAATTGTTTGAGAAGGTTGGACACATTTCTTGAAACACCCTGTATATAGCATGCGTCAGAGTTATGCGTGGGACACCCTTATTTATAGGGCCCACTATGAGCTTTATTGGTTGTGTCTTGAACGATCGAGTAATAATAATTAGCATAAATCCTTTCTCCCATCCCGCTCCATAGCCTTAGACTACCTCCGATTACTTCAGACACATTCCAGTGTACTGGCTAACTATTACCGCTAGACGGCTGGCATTTCCTTCGATTCAGGCGGAAGGAATGTAGTGCGGCGACCATTAGGTTCGGCACGTGTGATATTAACGACCGCTGTGATTAAGGTCACTTGTCGTCGCCGCGGCCGGTTCACAGAAAGCTTTCTGCCCCGTACCATATTGCCCCGTTCAATTTGTTTTAACAGGACCAAATGTTCGCTCAGCGCGAAATTCCTGGTCGTAAATAAGTGTAGTTCATCATTCCGTATGTCACCAGTGTGTCTGCCGGATGGTTAACAATTTAGTAGTTAGTGGAGCGTGTACATATTTCTTTTTTTATAATACACAGAAGGACAATGCAGTGCATTATAGAAGGTGGTTGCAAGGACAGTTGAGACAGCATAAAGAAAACAGACTCTTAGAAACATAGAACAAAGTTAGGAAGCATTGATAAGGACAGAAACGCTTAAGCGTATGAAATAAGACGAGTACGTACGAAATCAATTCGAAATAAAAGAAAAACGTGACGCTTGCACAAGAAATCAATAACATGATAAGGTAAAGATACAACACTAGATAATGATAAATAAAACATATTTGAAATGAATTATTCTAAAAGATTGGGCGCGCAAACGCGGGCACAAGATGAAAGGAGAGGACGCCGGAAATGCCGTGGTTGCGTTTGCAGTGTCTTGACCTCTCTCTTGTGTCTGTGTTTGCACGCCCAGTCTTTTAGAGTGAATACTTAGCAACTAGCTCAGCTCTCTGTTATTCAACGCATGTTTTGCTTATGAGGCTGAAAATCTTGACTAGACAGAGGTTTGGGGATAAATTACTGTCAACACGTAACACACTTACCAGATGACACTTTGATGTTAAGGCGATAATCTTGATTCGCAAATAAAATAATAGGAGATTAATTAGGAGCGATCAACGAAGGACGTTACGATGGTATTTTCTAAAAGTGAAATGCAATCCTTGTTCTGACGATCGTTTGTGAAATGTTAAGACCCGCTTTCAATTGTGCTATGGGTGTTACGCGATGGTCGTTTGCTATAGTGTAAAACGAACACAGCAGTTTTGTACCGTTTCGTTTGCGGCTACTAATGTCGCTTGGTGTAGATCCCAAACAGATTATGCATACTATAGCCTAAGAAGGCTAGAGTATGCATAATCATATGCGCATTTTGGCACGCGCACATTTGCAAGGGGGTTTTGCGTGCCAAAACCACGATAAGATTGCGAGGGACGCCGTTGTCGGCGATTAAGGAATAAATATGACGGAATGTTTTTATATTTTTTATTTCAATAGTTAGCCCTTAAGCATAGTAAAATATGTTGTCAGAGACGCACGAACAGATTGGATCCGGTGTGGCAAGTCTAGCAGTGAAAGATATGGTCATTCGATATGGCCCGTGGATCCAACGATTATGGTCGGTTGGTCAGCCAGGCCTGAGGCCTGTTGCAAGGCGGTGACGAAGATGGTTCCCTTGCAGACCTGGGCAAGTCCACAGGGAGTGTGTCATTGTCACATTGCGGATTGTGGTGTCGTATAATGGGCAGGATTTACCATAGGGGCCACGGTATACTGTCACGGCCAGAGAGTGGTTCGAGACGGGTTGAGCGTAACACAGACGCGAACCACCCACAACGCAACTTCCTCTCCACGGTTTAATCAGCTAGCGAGGTCTGACCCACGTGTATATATAAGGGCTCGTGTGGTACGTCGGCGGTTTTATTTAGCATCTCTCCGTGGGTATCTTCGGGAAAATACGGAAGGGTGCGTGGTATAACATGCAAGTGAGTTGACAAATTTTCTTTGATAAGGTCCCATAACGTTGCTCGATGCGACCCACTGAACGCTGTTGGGTAACAGGTGTCTCAGCTTGCGACTGCTTCTGCGCAGAGCTGATAGACGGAGCGATCAAGGCGACGGTGAGTTGAGGCAAATTTATATACATATATACAGAGGCTTTACATATTCGGCGCTGGGGCCGACAGCTTATTGGGCTCGCACAGCGGTGCGACGACGACCCGTGACTTCTTCGTTCGCTGTCTGGCTGTCTCTCCGTCTTCGCGCAGCTTGGTTCTTTTATAGCCCTGGGCGATCGCTTGCATCAGCCAGGAGCGCGAAGCCTCCAATCAGGAACCGCCGTTGGTCGCTGGCTCGAACCGGATCCGCGGATGAGAGGGCTTGCCGCACGTTGCGGGAGAGATTTCCTTCGGTTGCGTCAGACGCAGCGCCGGAGTTGCCGGGGATTGCGTAAGGCTCCCGCCTCGTTGCATCAGCTGGTGTTGACGCTGGTTGCGTCAGACGCATCGCCGGAGTGACCGGGGATTGCGTAAGACTCCCGCCTCGTTGCATCAGCGGGTGTTGACGCTGGTTGCGTCAGACGTTTTACCAGCTTGAATGCCTTGTCGAAGCAAGGAAGTTTGGGTTGGGAGCCCTGGCATAACAGCACCCCCGCCGCCAGACAATGCGCCGGAAAGACGAGCTGCTTCCACGTGGCTCGGATGCCGGGCGCGCTCGTTCGCCAGGTCCATCCAGGTTCACCTCCAGGGCCATGGGGACATTCGGCTCCACGCTTCGTTCCGTGAACAGATCCCAGTCGCCAGGCCGGATCCCGGCTCCAGTGGCTTGTCGCCAAGATGTGTCGACTTGCTTTGCTCGTCTCTTCTGACGATCTTTCGTATCAGCACTTGTTGATCGTTCTACAACTTGTCAAGAACGATCCGACAACAAACAACACACGACACAAGCAAGTGCCCTCGGTCACCCGACAGAACACCAGACCTAAATAGAATAATACATTCCTAACTACGTTTCTGTCGAAATTTCGTTTCCTCTTTATCAAGAGGCACATGTGGGACACCAAAACTCTTAAAAGCAGAACT
Organism: Rhipicephalus sanguineus; assembly: GCF_013339695.2. Lineage (NCBI taxonomy): Eukaryota > Metazoa > Arthropoda > Arachnida > Ixodida > Ixodidae > Rhipicephalus > Rhipicephalus sanguineus. Next base: position 90,493,329 of record NC_051179.1, read on the forward strand.
CAAAATATTACACGTGTAACAAACGCAATGAAACAGAATTCAAAATAATGTTGGCCCCTTGAGATCACTCAGGACGGAAGCGCTCAGCTGAGGCCGCAATGAGGACAAAATTTTGCCCCAATTTGCCTGCGAAAACCCGAAAGGATAGCCGAAGACGGCACTGATTAGAACGCGCGACTCAATGCGTCTGCGTTCGCGTTTAGCTTTCCTTTCTTGTAACGAACGTTCAAGTTGTGCTGTTGGAGTATCATGCTCCACCTCAGTAACCGACCGCTTTTGGACGACATGTTATTCAACCAGGTTAGAGGACAGTGGTCCGTTTCGACCACAAACTTGGAACCGGAGACGTAACAGGCCAGCTTTTGAACGGCCCACACGAGGCAGGCACATTCCTTTTCAGAGGTACTATATGCCTCTTCCCTGCAGCTCAGTTTTCGGCTTAAATACAAATCTGGTCTTTCGTGACCAGTGTCATCTTCCTGGCACAATATAGCTCCCATTCCGCGATCACTCGCGTCGCACTGAATGATAAAGCCCTTGGAAAAGTCGGGTGCCATGAGAACGGGTTTTTCGCTTAAGGCTTGTTTAAGCTTGCAAAACGCATTCTCTTTCTCCGAGTCCCATGTCACTTTAACTGGCTCCGACTTTCGAAGTGCGTCAGTTAGAGGGCTGGCAATGGTAGAGTAGTTTGCACATAATGCTGATAGTATCCCGCTAGCCCTAAGAAAGCCCTTATCTCAGACTTGGTGGTTGGTCGTGGGTAGTTCACGACGGCGGCTACCTTGATCTCTGAAGGTCGACGCTGGCCACGCCCCACAACGTGTCCCAGGAAAGACACCTCGCCGCATCCTAGGTGACATTTAGCAGGTTTCGCTGTAAGACCCGCTTCTTTCAACTTGTTCAGCACAACTCGTAAATGTTCGACATGTTCGTCCCAGCTGTTCGAGAAGACGGCAACATCGTCGAGATATGGCAGTGCGAACTCGGACAGGCCATTAAGAACGCGGTCCATTAGACCCGAAAAGCAATAAGGCGCATTTTTCAGTCCGAAACTCAGCATAAGTGGACGATACGTTCCGAATGGAGAAACGAACGCGGCGTAGCGGCTAGCACGCTCGGTAAGAGGGACCTGCCAATAACCTCGCACGAGGTCTAGCGTGGAAATGTAGTTTGACTTTGACACTGTTTCCACCCTTTCCTCTAGATTTGGTATCGGATAGGTCTGGTCTCGAGTTATGGCGTTAAGGCGCCGATAATCGATGCATGGCCTAGGATCCTTTCCCGGCACTTGAACCAATATTAGAGGAGATGTATAGTCACTCTCACCCGGTACTATGACTCCCAACTCAAGCATTCTATCGATTTCCTCTTTCATGATCTGCTTCTGCACAGGGGAACATCGATATGGCTTACTACGGATTGGTTCCTCACATGTTAGCTCGATGTCATGCTTAATAACCGTCGTTTTTCCGGGACGGCTGGAAAACACGTCTTTAAACTCAGAAACAATCCTTCTCAAGTCCTCCTTCTGGACTTGACTTAACCTTGGCTCCAGGTTCAACTGTTCCAACATCACCTCTGAACCCCTTTCGCTGACATCGCTAGAAGTCAGAATTTCTGCTCCTTCCTCCTCTGAAGCATTCAAAAGCAGGTTTACGACCGCCTGACGTTGAACGTACGGTTTCATCAAGTTGTTGTGATAAATTTTGTTAGACCGCTTTCCTAATTTCACTTCGTAGTTGGTATCGGAAAGCTTCGATATTACTTTAGCGGGCCCCTCCCAATGAACCTCAAGCTTGTTCTTCTTGGAAGGCCGCAGCAACATTACCTGACTTCCCACTTCGAAGGTACGTTTTTTTTTTGCTGATTTGTCGTAGTATTCTTTCGACAATACTTGCGCTGCCTTCATGTGGCTCTCCACAAGATCTTTTGTTTTTCCGAGCCTCTGAAGGAGGTCGAGAACATAAGCAACTACATTCGGGTCCTCATCATATCCCTCCCAGGATTCGCGTAGCATTCGCAAAGGTGTTCTTAAGCTCCGGCCATATACAAGCTCTGCGGGACTAAAGCCAGTGCTCTCATGAGGAGCAGACCTCAAAGCAAACATAGCGGGAGGAATACATTCTTCCCAGTCGCATTTGTGCTCATAACAAAGAGCTCTCAGTATACGTTTCAGAACTGAATGCATACGCTCTACCGGATTAGATTGTGGGTGATGGACCGAACTGTGCACCACCTTGATTCCACATTTATCCAAAAAGGTAGAGGTAAGGCAGCTGGTGAAGACGCTGCCATTGTCGCATTGAATTTCAGAAGGAAATCCGACACGCGCGAATATCGAGAGCAGAGCGTCCACGACGTGTGGAGAATTGAGCTCCCTAAGAAGTACAGCTTCTGGAAATTTCGTTGCTACACAGAGGGCAGTCAGGATGTATCGACAACCTTGCCTTGACTCCGGCAATGGCCCAACAATGTCGATAACCAGGCGCCGAAAAGGTTCTGTTATAACTGGCACAAGCTTCATGGGAGCCTTCCACTTGTCTGTGGATTTCCCCACCCTCTGACAAGTGTCGCAAGAGCGCACAAAGTCTTCGGTATCTTTCCAGCATTTCGGCCAGTAAAACTCAAGGGAAATCCTAGCCTTGGTCTTCTTCAAACCGAGATGCCCTGCCCACGCGTTTTCGTGCGCAAGTTCCAACAGCTGGCGACGATACTTTAGCGGTATCAAGAGTTGCTCATACCTGCGACCTTGTACATCTGTGTAGCTACGATACAATAGCCCAGATTTCTCATAAAAAGAAACATTCTTTTTCTTTACTCCCAATTTTACGCTTTCCATTAGCGCTTTTATGGAGATGTCTTCACGCTGCTCTCTAATGAGCGTCGCTCGATCAACCCTCGACAGCTCACACCAACTTTCAGCTACAGGCTTGAGCGTATTGCCCGCCTCGCCCAACGGCGCCACTTCGGTTTCTCCGCCGACGGAGACGACGCTACCCGCTTCCGCTGCCGGCGGCTCGAGTAACCCACCCCGAGAGTTTTCTGTCCGAGGCTCGCTCGACTCGCTGCCAAGGTCACGCAGCTCGGTCGCTTTTGCCGGTGGTGGCGTACTACATGGAACGAGATCAAGTTCCTGTGAAAGCTTCCGCGCTTGCGATCGCGTGAGGGCCATGTACGCAACGCTGGGAAAGAACGATTTACCCTGCTCTTTGAGAAGCTGCTCCGAGTTGTTCGAAAAAAGATAAGGAAAACAATCTGGGAGAGCAGCAGACACAGCCGCTTCGGTGTGAAGCTTACCGAAAGAGCCTTCAATGATCACCGTAGCTATCGGTAAGCAAGTGCTCTGCTCCTCGGCGACTTGCCTGATCCATGCGCATTCTCCTGTCAAGTCGTTCGGAGACACTAATGCAGGATGGACAACGTCCATAGTTGCCGCTGAGTCTCGAAGTGCTCGACACGTTTTCCCATTGACACTAATCTCCTGAATATACGGTTCTAACAACCGCATGTTCTTTTCTGATTCACGGATCGTTGCGAAAGCAACCTTTTGTTTACAATTTACCGCGATGTGCCCTTCTTTTTTGCAATTGTAACAGATTAGCGGCTTCCGTGACTCAAACGCCCGTGTTGTATCTGTGCGCTCTTTGGGAAGCTCACTCGACTTCTGCGCTTCCGTTTGCCCTTCCCTCACAGTCTCCTTCGTAAAAGACGGGTCTTTTCTGAAATTACGGTGCGGAGCAGGTTTCCGGTCATCAGGTTTTTTTGAAAAGCCCTCTTTTCTCTCAGCTTTTTCAACACGCACGGCCCTACTGTGCAAGTTTCTACGAGTGTAGTACTCTTCAGCTAACTCTGCTGCCTTGCTTAGCTGTACTTCTCCAAGCTTATCCTGCAGCCAAAGCTTGACATCATCCTCGATACAGCGGTAGAATTGCTCCAATGCTATGCACTCTACCACTTTATCGCGATCGTCATAGACATCTTCGCCCTTGAGCCATTCAATTAAATCGGCTTTAAGACGAAACGCGAAGTCAACGTGTGACTCATTCCCCCTTTTTGCATACCGGAACCTTTGCCGGGAAGCCTCGGGTGACAATTTATATCTTCTCAACAGAGCCTCCTTAACCTCGTCATAGCTCTCAAACGCCTCCCTCGACAAGCACGTTATCACGTCGGATACTTCTCCGGGAAGTAGAGCTAACAGGTTCTGTGCCCAAAGAGACCGCTCGATGCCATTTCTATCGCAGACGTGTTCGAACTTTACGAGATACTTCGCCATGTCCTCGCCTACTACGAACGGTGGCAGTTGGTCCCGAATTCTATGTCCACTAGCCTGAACCGTCGCCGAAGCTACGCTAGGCGCTTGCGAACACTGACGGAGCGCCAATTCTATTCTTTTCATCTCGAGGCGCTCTTCGCGTTCCTCGCGCTCGCGGCGTTCTTGCCTTTCCGCCTCTTCACGCTCACGAAGTTCTCGTCTTTCGGCCTCTTCACGCTCACGAAGTTCTCGTCTTTCGGCCTCCTCGCGGCGTTCTTTGATATCCGCCCAGGCCTCATCGACTTCCTCAGCCGTTACTCCCTCCTTCTGCATGATCTCAAGGATCGCTTGCTTTCGTTTCGCACGGCCCAGAGTAAGGCCGAGTTCTTCACAAATTTCGATGAGTTCCTTCACTTTAAGGTTCTCCATCGTTCACACTAGCCTCTTGCTATTTGCCCTCGTTAGAATCTACTTGCCGTATCCCCTATAAGTCTACTAGAAAGACACGCAAGCAATTCTCAACCTGCCGTGTTTACACCCTCCGCGTTAACTTTGGTTTCAAAGCGCTCCGACTTTGCTCGAAACAACCAAAGCTCACTCCAATGCTTCACACAACCTTCTCTAAACTACGATAACCTGTGCTAGAGAAGTCTGGTGAACTGAAGGGAAAACATCAGGCACTCACCGCATCGAGGTAGCTGACGCCGGCCGATCCCGCAGCTGCCATCCACTGTTGGGTAACAGGTGTCTCAGCTTGCGACTGCTTCTGCGCAGAGCTGATAGACGGAGCGATCAAGGCGACGGTGAGTTGAGGCAAATTTATATACATATATACAGAGGCTTTACATATTCGGCGCTGGGGCCGACAGCTTATTGGGCTCGCACAGCGGTGCGTCGACGACCCGGGACTTCTTCGTTCGCTGTCTGGCTGTCTGTCTCCGCGCAGCTTGGTTCTTTTATAGCCCTGGGCGATCGCTTGCATCAGCCAGGAGCGCGAAGCCTCCAATCAGGAACCGCCGTTGGTCGCTGGCTCGAACCGGATCCGCGGATGAGAGGGCTTGCCGCACGTTGCGGGAGAGATTTCCTTCGGTTGCGTCAGACGCAGCGCCGGAGTTGCCGGGGATTGCGTAAGGCTCCCGCCTCGTTGCATCAGCTGGTGTTGACGCTGGTTGCGTCAGATGCATCGCCGGAGTTACCGGGGATTGCGTAAGACTCCCGCCTCGTTGCATCAGCGGGTGTTGACGCTGGTTGCGTCAGACGTTTTACCAGCTTGAATGCCTTGTCGAAGCAAGGAAGTTTGGGCTCGGAGCCCTGGCATAACAACGCGCATCTCTACAGTTTCACAGGCAGCAAGGCGGTCAATGTTATCCGAGAGTGATGATGACCGATATACTCTACGCATATCGTAGAGTGCTTGCGTCGAGTCCACGAATAACAGGCCGAGAATAATTAGCAGCTTGAACAAACGAAAGCAGGGTGCCCAATCCGTAACGTATATAGCAGCGACCTCATCAAGAAAGGTGGCTTTAACGTGCACCTATATTTCAATACACGGTGTTTTTTTTTTGTTTGTTTTCATTCGCCCATATCTAAATGCGGCTGCTGTGGCGGAGACTCGAACCCACGTCCTTGAGCGCAGCAATGCGAGACGTGTACTTGCATAAGGGACTCTCGAAGAGTTAAAAAGAAAAGAAAGGCGATCACGCAAGAGACAAAACGTGTCTTTTTTTTTCAGCTTCGCAAGGTTTTGACGAGAAAGCGTCGGCGTGTTCATTAATATACTCGGAAGCAGCACGCACGTGCGTTTCATCAGTGACATCACCGTAAAAGGTACAAAACGCCGATGGATGTGTACCCTCCAACGCTTCTACGAACGCGTGCGTGGGTATGTGCCAACATCACGACCTCATAAAGTGTATCCGTCGACGTTTGCGTTAGTGTGAAATCCTTTCGCAGTACAGGACGTAGCACTACGATGAGGCCCACTCCACCTGCGTAGAGATTCAAGTTTGGCCACGACATCACCTGGAACGCGAGCTTAAACAAACACCTCTGTTTCACAAATCAAACAGCCCCGCGCTCGTGGAAGTCAGTCTTGATAGACGCTAATAGAGAGAAAAACGAAGCTGCTGACGTCAATGAAAGAAGCTAGAAAAGCCGTGACGTCGTGCCATTAAACCTGATATGGCGCTGCAGATATGTGGCAAGTCGGCTAGCTTATGCGTCCCAATGCTTCACTGCCTCCGAGGAGGACTTTTCTTGAAGTTTTTCCAATAAACTTGTAGCAAAAGATTTATGCAATATATCCTGTCTACGTCAAAAACATTTAATTTCAGACAGCATAGGGCATCGCTTGCTCAAACAGCATGTGACGAAAACATCTAGAGCTATTATCGCTTATAGCTTTCCAACCGTATCACCCACGCGCCTAATTCTGATTTCGTTGCGCAGAGGAATGACGCCATTATTCGACCAAGGACAGTCGCGTGTACAGATGGTTCGGTTATCGTAACACGCGCGACGCAATCGAAGCTAAATTTAACCTCCCGCTCACCGTCCGGACAGGCATAGCTAAGCAGCCTGATTGTCGATAGGAATGGGAGTTGCCGCGAACGAGAGAGCTCATTGCCGCCATTGTGCGCGTAAGTTATCAGGCTAAAGCTTGTCCTCACCAAGAATGGTAAGAACCTACATACGTGCACTTTTACAAACGATTTCGCCAAAGAAACGCGGGGGCGCCTTAGCCCCCACACGTCTTGTACTCGTAGCGTACAGTAATGCCTAGATGAAAATTGCGCAGCACGACAGAGGGATGACAGTTAGTGACAGCTATGACCACAGAAGCTGCGCTATGCGAAGATGAAGCGAGCATGATTGCAACGTTCGACCGCAGATCTCACATCCTACACGCTGTATCATAAGCATGCTACATATATTGCAGTGCGGGAACCGTTGACTTGTGCTTATCACGACGTTGCTGCGCCATAGGGTCCATACATTATGAGGAGCAGGAACAAGACGTTTCACATGCGTCGCTGCGGCCGCGTCCCCAGTATCGCCTGCACAAATTGCGCATAGTAAATGAACACAAAGTGCCTTTCCCGTATCCCTGGAAGCGTTTATAACTCTGTCGTGCGGGGAAATGTAAGAGTACTTTGAGGGAGAACACTTTGCCGCAAGTGTCGCTCGCGCACTCTCACTCGGGAACGCGTAGTGACACTGGCTGTACTCTCTTCGCTGTGTATAGTACCAAGAGCTCAAAAATAAATGCTGTAATAGTGAAAACTCAGGCAGTATACTATTTTTAGACAATCGTTCATTATGAATATTGTTGTGTATTAAAACGTACTACATTAAAAGAAACTAATGTGCTTTTCTTGCTGTCAGGCAGTTCCCTGCTCTCAGGCCACAGCTTCAGGGGCATGACGGAGCACATGTTGTGCAATGGCCACGCCCGCCGCTTCGTACCGAGAGTTTATTCAAAAGTCCAGCTGTTGTGAATAAAGCACATTATCAGTTAAGAAATATGGCCTGAAATATCACATACGACGGGAGTTCATTATATTCGTAATATTGGCATGAAGAAGGTGAGACAAACAGATGAAATATTCGTGGAAGAATCTTCTTTTTCTACGTAACCTCTTCCCAAAGTCACGCTCTTTTAGCAACGATGCATTAGCTGCCGCAGACCATCGCAGTAAAATTCTTCGTTTTGAGAGTCCTCGGTAAGTTTGACTTGAGCGACGACGTCATCGTCACGAAAATGCTTCCCACGCAGCGTGCGTTTTTGCGAGAGGATAGAAAGAAGTAACTTGGTGCGCAATGAGGTGAATATGACGGGTGAGGCATAATTTCGTGGCCTAAGGAGGCTGCGTGCGTCACCGTCACCTGTGTTGAGTGAGCCGGACTTTGCCGATGGGGGCTGCCATTTTTGTTTTCGGTGCCGTAGCGTTGTTGTGACAAATGTCCGTGGTGAGACTCCACCCAGAAGATCGAACACACAACCCATCAGTGCGCACAGCGTTTGACAGACGTCATCTCACCGCTGATTAAGGAAAAACTGGTAAGTTTGTCGGGGGAGGCGCGACTCTGCAAAGTGGATTTGGGAAGCCAGTTGAGGACCGTTGACCAGGCCCAGCAAGCCGCAATGGCCAGTGGGACCCTTGACCCACAGCAGTGAGGGAGCTTTATATTTATTAAAGTAGCTGCTCTCTCCACGCAAACGAGTGTATATCAAAATGATTATCAAAATCGTTGCCACGCTAAGGTCTCTTCTGTACTAGCGCAGCATCTCTGCTACTGGACTACAGAGGTATATCTGGACACTGGACCGCACGTTCTAGTTCTGATGGCATGTTCGTGTGTTTCTTTATTTCCAACATTGTCTGACGCTTGACAAAGCTTCCCGCAAATCAAATCATACTTGACGTAGCAGCTTTCTCATTAATACCGTCTAATCCGAAGGGACGTACGAGCTTCGAGCGCCTACTGTTCCAGCCCATGTGACACGCGGTCGGCTCCAACCACTTGCTAGACTATGTGTCTCCTCAATAGACTACTGGAAACCGCGAGGTGTGTTCGCGTTCCCTGAGGCAATATACAGGAATTGTTGTGGCATGTGTTGTGGCGATAACGGTCATTTCTCGAGGTTTCTGCTTAGGAGAGAGAAAAATAGCCCTCGCTGCGGCAGGGATGGATTGATGACGGCGTGACACGCGTGTGCCTGCTAATGAAAGAATGCAGTTCGACTGATGAATGTTTGTTCCGCAGTGTGTACGGCCTAGTAAAGAAAAACAACATTAAAGACAACCTTAGCGGGTTGTTTAGGGCTCTATGAAAATAGTAGATGCAAATACGGTGAAGGAGAAAACGCTGGGCAAACTTTTTTTTGTTTCGTTGCGTATGCGCGTGTTGTGTAGTGCCAGATAGTACAGCTTTCACACGTGTGCCCGTGCGTGCATCAAAGAGTGTTCCAGCTGCTTACGAAAAGAGGGCTCATATTTGCGTCGTGTGCGGATGTCGGCGATTTACAGGTAATGGCACTCGGAACGTTCGATTGGGCATCAAGTCGTATTCTGTGCGTGGATAACTGGGTGCGTTGTGCTTTCTGGATATAATGCTAGTCGTCAAGACAATGCTGGCCGCAAGACAGTAGGAGAGAAATGACGATTCCATGAATCACAGATGTAAATGAACTTGCGCATCGATTTCGCAGTTATACGAGCGTATGTTTACGCCTGACGGTCACGCCATTCGTGCAGTGACTGGGAGCTAATGATAGAAAACACATGCGCCTAGTAAGGCACGCGTGAGGAGAGCCACGCTAGTGATTCTCATACGGCCTTGTATTACTCGCCACGACTACAGCTGCATCATGTCGTGAAACATACAACCCCATAATCAAAGTCGTGTTGTGGGCGAATAGCGGTGATTGATTTCGCCTTTTGATGACGTTTACTATTGTGAAAAGCATGCAAGTTGAAAGTAGTTATCTTCCAAATGCAAGCATATTAGAACGAGCACTCGTGGGAAAAAGCACAGATGACGTTTGTTGCCAAAATAACCGATAGTCAAAGCTAGGCCAAAGTTTACAAATGGTTTCTACTTGAGCAGCGTGTATAAGATGTCTGACAAGGCGTCAGCTCCTGCAAAAAGGAAAAAAAAAGGTTTTAGGATTTTTACGTGTGCCAGCTCGTGTGCATCAAATGTAGGACTTCATGGCCCTCTTAGTATTCATGTCGTTAATCATCATTTTCGTTTATCGACATACTTCGCGTGTCTATTTGTTTGGCCTATTTATGCCATTTAAAGGTGAATGACTCACTCACGTTCTCTAATTACATTTGTTTTGTGCGAGTTGATTGTACGTTATGCCCGAAAGTTCCCCAAAAAAATCGTACCATTATATTTGCTGCTGTCATCCACTGCGCTTCCCTTTCAGTGACAACTATTCCGTGACTTTAGTAGAGCATAAAGGTCCGCTTGTAAATAGGGGAAACGAGGGACACGCAGTGTACGTTGCCGCCATACCAGCACTCAGTTGCCGCCATCCAGCATCTCCTCCAGACGTCTCAGTCCGAGTCTCATCTCCGTCTTCCGTTACATTGCATTTGTGGACTGTAACAAATTCCACTGGCGCTGCGCATCAATATTTATTGTTATTCATTCCGTGACTTAAAATAACACAAAGAAAGAACGCGCTACAGCCTGTGTCAGTGTCTTTAATTGTGTTGATTATTTGTACTACTTCCGAAGGTTATTCTTACAACATGTAATATTGCTTCAAAGACACTTCGTAAAACGTTAAATGTAGAAAAATTATGTTATGACAAAAACTGACTATCGCAAATCTAAACTATAAGTTGTGGTTCAGCAACAATTTTGGCTCTGGCGTCTATTTGCGATATAACATAACTACTCTATATTACGATGCCAAGAAAGAGAGGGTACATCGTCCATCTAGTGTTTAGCCGTGTCGGAAAGTCACAGGTAATCGCTGCCTAATATCATCACTGCATTATCCTTTCTTCATGTTGCCCGCGCAGTGACCGCTGCTAATGTGGAAAATTCGCGTTACTGCCTCGCACTAAGCACACAGGCACTCAGTGTATACCCACATTGCATAATCTTCCCATTTCAGCGTGCGCTACCGTAAGTATAGAGTGCGGTTGCGCGTCATTACCGTCCATTATCAGCGGAAATATGCCGCGCGCATTCTAATCCAATTCTCCCTCAATCCACTTTGCTGGAAGACACCACCACCGAGCTCACGGTTGCTGGGCGTAGTCTTGGAAAAGGTTGTGCTAGAGGCACGGCTATCATCTTGGCACTTATACAGCATGTCTAAGCATAAACAAGGGTGCTTGTGATCGCATTTGTGCTACGAATAACGAACTCGGGGCTCGCTTCACCATTAGTGAGCGTATAGTTAACGAGTGAATCTCACTCAGGCTTTATTTACGTTTATGAGCTTTCTAGTTAGGTGGCATCTGCGGTGATGATCATTTCTTGACCATCAGTATCGGCGATTCGTGACCCATTATTTTTGCCCATATTTTTGCCGATAAAAGGTTTGAAGGATGGTATGGTTCGTCTTCGCTGCTCTGAGTAAGGCAAAGTCCTACGCGTCCTCAATTAGCAGTGAGAAGTGACAAGCTTAAATACCAGCTTTTTACCTCCTAATGTGTTGTTACATGTTGAATGTCGATGTCGTAGAACTAGGATAGAAGGGCACGTACACCATAAATGCTCTGTATACATTATGTGACAAGGTTACTTCAATATTGTCCGGTCGCTGCACAAAGCTACGAAAGTTATTATTGGCAGAGAATACAAACAGCCATGCCTGAAGTGCACCTCATTGAAGTTCAGTTGTTTCTGTGGTATCAAGGTAAAAGGTGTCCAGAGAACATCAAAACACAAAATAATGCATTATTCCTTAAATATAGGTAATCACATTACACTCTTGTATTACGCAATGTGGAAACCATGACAGAAAAGAAACCACACCGCCGAATACTAAGGAAACGTGACTCGATCGGGTAACATTAGTTCGTGGGTTTCGTGTACGTTATTGTATGAAAATTTCTCCCCTCATAGAGTAGATAGAATAAGTTGCAATATCTTCTCCGTCTCTCACTAACGCATTAAACAAGTGAGATGCTTCCAAACCTGGCAGACGAGTAACACGTCGCCGTAGTTCGCTGTAACGCATGCGACGCACAGCATGAGAGCATGCCGGCGACCTGTACCATGTGATTCAAAACTTGAGATCGCACGACGTGCGAGCACTCCAGTTCGAAGATCAGAGAATGACGACGCCTTAGTGTCAGAACTGAAAGCACAGAAAAGCTCACATACACACTTGCATGTTTTCCTCGTGGATATGCTTTTCTAGCGCCGACTAAACCTCTCCATGGGACCGTTTCTTAGTGCCACTCGCATTACAGGCCTCTTTACAGATCTTTCCCGTGTATCACGTACTTTATCGGGCTCTCCTGACCACATCCCCCATTCTTCCAACTGCCGCTCACACTCTGCTATATAAACCTTCCCTGCTTACGTTTGGTCGACACTGTCGAGCGTGTCTTCCACTCTCCTCATTCGCATGCCAACCATGCGACGAGATTGAATGACTGCCTTTGTCACCCCCTATCACGGCTTGTTTTTTTTTTGCCCACCAAAGCATGGAGATACGCTACGACCTTGCCCGCACCCGGAATGACGTCGTCGACTTATCTATGGTATTGACTTTCTTTGCGGCTCTCTGGTCTTCCCGATGAGGCAGTCTGAAAAGATGATAAGGGAGTATATTTTAAGAGGCTGAAGCTGATATGCAGTCTTTTGTCCTCCCGCCCATGTGCTTCAAAAGCCCACTTATTTACGGAGAGCATGAGACGTGTCTGAGTAATTAATTCTTATTGCTAAGTTAATTGAGCTTTCCATGTTTAACACGTGAAACTTTTTTCACTAGTGTGATAAATACGCGATCACTACGCGTTCAGAAGGTTTGTCTCAACTGCTCATAAACAGCAAACGACGAGCTTACCATGCGAAACCGACGTTTACAGGACAGTTGCGACGTATGCGCATGCTTATTGGGGCAAGGCGGCAAGTTGGGCCAGTTGGTTTTAGACATATTGAACTTCGTTACAGCGATACACTATAGTGTTGCGCGTCTAGTGCTGCGCTGCAACGAAGTTCAAGATGTATGCTTATTGCCCCCAGAAAGCATAATGACAGGGACAGAATGATGATATCACCATGTCCTCAAGACCCGCAGTCGCTGCATGCTTGCTCCACGCAGTCCTACACTCTTAATCAGGCCCCGCTTAAAGTGCTAGATATAGCCAGGAAACCGGATATTATATCGCTTAGTTTCCTGCAGCCTGCATTTAGCCAGGACGTGATTAAGAGTGTAGTCATCGAGAGCCTCTGGTCCTTAAGCTTTTGAAGAACTCAGTCATAGCTTTCTTATAGCTGTTGTATCTTGAATTCTCTAGACGAACATGATTTCCGGTATTGATTGCGGTTGACAATAAACCGATGCCACACTGTGCAACGCCCGTATACTTAAGCTCATATTATGCGATGCATAACACCTTTACAAGCGTTCCGTAAATGCAACACCAAACAAGCCAAAACTACCGAAACAAACGTCTATTGCCGGTGAGTTTCTCCGAGTGTGCGCGATATCGTAAGAAAAATCAACGTAACCTATTATCAACGGTATTGTTTCATTTGGGTATGTTTTAATCACGTTTCACTTTCATGCATGAAACATTTTTCATGCTAATTTAGTTTGGAGCCTGACGTACATTTGAAAGCAAGAAAAAGGAAGGAATGTACTCGTTGGGAGCCCGCGCAGGAAGAGGAGAACGCCAGCCTATACTCCTTAATAACAAGTAATGTCTAAGTAAAATTAGTTATAATAAGAAGTGAAAAAGACAAAATAAAAAAAAAACATGACAGACGTACCTATAAGACTACACTACATGAAGTACGGCTGTAAAATGACAAGAAATTACTGGAAAGTACAGAAAATTGTTAACCATTCGATTCTGTGAAGGCGGACGACCTGTGAAATTGTTTAGCGAACGACACAAAGGTGACACAGAACTTCGAAATATAGCCGATCATACACCGAAATGCCTGTCCAGAAAGCCTCTTTTGAATTTTGGCTATGATCCTTTAAAGTTTTTCACGTGAGAAGCGTGGTACTGTTGTCCTTTTTTGCCGCATTCGCCGTTTCTCAACGTGCGTCGCCTTGTCTGGCTTGACGCATGCGCTTGGCGTTCCGTGCACGATCTTAACAGGGGTTTGCAGCCTGGCTATTGCCTTCTTCATATTCAGTGGATCGGTGGTGAATGGTGAGGTTTATCCAATTTGTGTGGAACATACGCTTTTGTTGGCAAACAGGAGAAAGACAGAACCCTAGCAATATACAGCGTCACTGCAATAGAAAAATCAAGCACATATTTTCTAAACACAGCCTAAACTAACATGACAACTCCAAAAGGACAAGGTGGAATCAGCGAAACGTTGCAAAAAGAACCAAGATTAAGCGTCATATGAAGCTCGCGCGACGAAGTGTTATATATTGGCTGCCTTATCGAATTCTTAGTGCTTGTCGCAGGTACTCACGGCACACAGCTCAGCCTCTGTGCTAGGCATGCCGCATGTGAAATACGTTTTTGTGGCCCATTGCAACCCCAACCTAACGTATACATCCACTTGATTTCCTTTACGCACGTCCCTTTCGAATAAACAAGAATTTGAGTTAGAGCGCTGCAGTGGTTAGGTGGACGGAGTGGCAATTACGAATTGTGAGCCGCTGGCACCAAAAGAAGGCGAATAAATGTGCCATGCCAGAAGAATTGAACTCGCCTGCTCGCGCAAGTTCTTCATTCGCTCAGGGCTAATAGTAAGCACACTACGCTTTTATTGCATGTCTTTCATAAGTCCGCAAGCTCACAGATGAGTCACCTGATTAACATTTTAGTGAATTTGCTCCGATTGAGTTTGGTTGAGAAACATTTTTGTGAGTCTTAGTCCTAGTGAGTGCGGTTGAGGACAACTCTGAGACTTATTCTGAGTGAGTCCGCTTGGAAAAATTTCAATGAGTCTGTATCCGAGTGAGCGCTAGGCGCTAAATATATTTCTTGAAGGAGACTGAGTGAGCTCCACGTTATTTTTACCAACCTCTGATGTCCTTATAACGCTGGCCAATATTCATCCATGCATTTCGAGATCGAACGTTGGAAAGCTTAATTTTCGTAACAACGAAGAAATGACTACTTTCAATGAAGTATCATCGCAGAACTGCCAGCCGTGGCCTGAGAGGTGCTTTCGTTAAAGACCGAAGAAAGAAGAAAATTGCGAAATTTTTCGAAGCTAAGCGAATTATTTACATAAAGGTTATATATCGGGCTAGAACTACGTATTGAAGATGACATCAGTGTTTTGTTTTTTGAGTCGGATGTAACCGGTAAAGAAATGGCGAGGGAAGGGGAAGAGGTAGGGATTTGCAATAGTACATCAACCGCAGTGTATAATTACACTTTACCTAGAACCAAAGAGCAACGTTGCCTTGTGAGATGCTTTCGAAACAAGTAGTTGTGCTACTTCGTAGAATCAGATCCCAAGGTTATGCACTCATATCAATAAAATAGCATCAGCAGCTGCAAGCCTTAGTACGATGACCTCACTAAACAAGCGTGTAAAAATGATGCCCTAATGATTCGCTGCAGGGCAGACATATTAATCAGAAATTCTATTCCACGGTGCCCCAGAGTCAGCATGAGAGAAAAAGTATTTGCCGTGGTTGAACGCGGTTATACCAAGTTTGCAGAGCGATAGCTCGGTTTGGCTTGCGTTGGGTTATAAGGAGACCGTTGGTTTGCAGAAATTTAACTTTATTTCATCTCTAGGTTTAGGCAAGGTCGACGAGAAGCCTACACGTTTCGACTATACGCCACGACAAGGGAGCCAACGTGTTCCACCGCAAGACAACACGAAGACGCTGCTCGACTCCGGAGGCGCTCTCGGCGAGAATGTGTAGTGAAGCTTGGATGCAGCCAGTGCCTCTGACGGTGGCGACGCGAAACGACTGACCTCAAGCCGCCGCCGTTCGTTTTCTCGAACATGCCAAGCTGGCCATTCGCTAAGGCTCTTTCGCTGGCGTTAACCTTGGCTCAGCTTGAAGGTCAAAGTAGCGAATCTTGGCTTTTTCTCGACAGTAGAGCTGTCGCTCTAAATTATGGCTTGAAGTCTAAACTATGATTTTCATAAATTTTGCAGCGAACCATAGAGCGATATGAACGAAGAGTTGCTCAAACAAAGGTGCAGCTATCAAGACAAGACGTTTCTTTTAGATGGCTCCGAAAAGTTCCCACGCAGGAAGCGTGGCTGACAGCTTTCGTGCTGCAAAGGACAGCGGCTCAAAGTCGATGGCTACTCTGGAGTACATTCCAGCCCTTTCATGTATCTGACATGCTTGGACCATTGTGCAATGATTAGTGGACCGAGCTTGTATTCTTCCGTCACTGTTCATATACCGCGTACATTTAGGGCTACGAAAGACAAAATGTATACAGACACAAACGCACACCATAGGAGTACACGTGCGCCCACTAGCGGTGCTCGCGCAAAGTAATCGTGAACGGCCACGTCATCAAAATGCAAACAAACACATTTAGTTTTAGCGGCACGAAAGCTGAGGGCTCCACCTTGCCACTCACCATGACCGCCGTGCCAGTTGTGTGCAACGGTGCGAGTACTTGGCATATGTAAACGTCGTCTGAATAAGTCGGTCTCCCTGCGGCAGCGAAATATTGGCACATTTTTCAGGAACGCAGCATTTCAATTATTTCGCCGAAGGAGCTGGCTTCAGAGGTGCAGACGTCAGTGACGCTTGCGCTGAATTCTGAAAATTTTCTGTCGAGCTTCATTGATCCGTGGCTATGGGCCCAGCATAGCCGCGAAATCCGCTGACGTAAGTCAGACACGAATATTTTTTTTTTGAGTTCATTGCATCTACTTAGCTGTATTTTATACCACCTTTTATAGAACCCTGGTTCTATGTGTTACCTGTAGCAGAAGACAATTTATTTCGTTTTTTTTCTACGATTACCAAGTCACGAGCACGAACGACAAAATCACGTCTCCTATGTAATACCTGCGTTTCTAGGAACCATTTAAATTAAGCTTATTTGCAAGAAACACCACCACTAGCTAAACAAAGCCCTCCCTTCTAAAAGAAGTGACAGACTATGATTAGTGCAAGTAGCCATAGCGCATTGCATTTCGAGAAAGCTATTGACGCGGCTGTAATGGCAATTCTCAGAAAAATAAACTCAGACTTTCACTATCGCTGTGGGCGGAGAAGATTGCTTTCTGTTAAAAACGTTATTGGTAATTCCACGAACGCTTGCGCACGGTTGCGTTTTAATATCGGAGCAGCAAGTGTGGCACTTTAAGGAGCAATCTTACATCTGCATATTGGTATGAGTGCAATCTAGAAGACTCGTATCGAATGCGGCGCGTTGAGGTTTTGACTTAGTACTGGCTAAGGAAAAACGTGTGCGTGCGTAATTCGCGGGGTACATGCTATGCGTATTTCAATCACCATACACGCGTTACATTGTGACTGATGCTCCTAAGTTCCGCTAAAACGCACGCGCGTGAGAGTTCTTTGCATGTCTTTGCTTATCTGAAAATACGTGTGCTTTTTGAAGTGCCTTTTGTTTTTTCCGTAGGTATGAACCATTCCTGTCAAAAAGAATTTGACGCCGTTTTTCTCATATCTGCTTATCTCTGACGATAGCATGTAGGCATAAAGGGAAGCTACAGTGTAACAATAAACCACTTTAGAGCGATAAATTTTGTTAGATATCCATTGCCCTCAGGTCTCACATAACAGGTTCGTTAGTAGAATAACAAATAAAGGTAAGAGTATCATTCTTGAAGTTCGCGCCGAAATCTCCGTGTTTAAATATCAGTGTGACGTCACGAATTTCAAGATTATTTTTCCCTTCGCGTAACCTGGCCTCATTGGAACGATAGCATTTCCGGAAACTTGGTATTAACGTCTCTAGCTTTCAATAAAAGTCGCTGTTGGGCGAGTTGGTGTTGACTCACATACGAAATTTTTTTAGCGTAAAAGAAGTAAATCAAGGAAATCCCTGTGCACTGTTTTCTGCTTCTCTTACTTTAGACTCCTGTATATCTTTGCATCTCTGGCTCTTTTATAACACAACGTAATTAATTTCTCACTGATATACAAATGTTTAGCCTCTAATATACGCTTTCAAAAGTATGACGTCATAGCTACTATATAGGTGCACTAGCTTCAAGACGGCATCGCCTCCTGTATTTTGTTTAGCACGTTTTCTCTACTCTCAGGCGCTTTCTCGCGGTAGTAGTTGTCTACACACGTTCCTCTACATAGATTACATCTCAATCTCCAGCTTCGTCTTCCGTCAGGAATATGTTGAGCTGAGGAGAAGCTTCTGTGCCGTCTGTGGCTTGGCGTGGTCTTCACGAATGACTACTTCTCTCGGATTGGAATGTCCAACAACCCTAAATGTGATACCTGGGGTGCTATGCTGGGCATTGTCAAAATCCGCCATTGGGGAAATCTGATTGGCCCGGAGGGCTGCTACGGACCCTCCGACTGGCTTAAAATGCCGACATTACGAAATTTGACAACATGGCGGAATTCGACAGTGTCCAGGAGAGCACCCCTGCAGCTGCGAAGAAACGATTCCCAAACTTAAGCCACCACCTCGTGAGAAGGTCACGTCACCCGTGACGCTCTCTGACAAAAAAAAAAGTGTTGCAGACTCGCCGCCTGCACTGACTAACACTCCCAGGTATTAAGCACACATAAATACCTAAGAAAGTGCACGAGGGAGCGCCCTCCGTCGTAGATCAAATGGTAGAGCATCGGACGCGTAATTCGAAGGTTGTGGGTTCGGATTCCACCAACGGAAAGGGTGATTTTTCGTCCACTTAGATTCCTTTCAATGTAAGTGCAAATCATTACAATACAGTCAAGAAACCGCAAATAATATCCCCTACGCTTTCCTTGTTTTAATTGTCTGCTGGTTTCATTAGTTGCGTATAAAAGAGAAAACGAGTCCCTCGGACAATACCTCTTCTTTCGTGTTTTTAAAGTATGTATGAAGGAACAATCCTTCTTGGAGTCTCGAAGAATAGTAGTAAAAATTTACTGCAATTATGCTGTAGCTGCGCCTGGACACCACTTTCTGAGTGTACACATGAAGCCAATAATTTATTCCTAATTATGTTAGGCCAGAGGTTTCGCGACATGGCCGTGAAGTTTAACCTCCCCGTCCCGTCGCGGGAGTGGCCCACCGGTGTCACCCCTTAAGGGGGGTCGCGTGGCGCCCCGAATCATAATAAAGTTCTTCGCCTGCCTGCCTGAATAATGTTAGATATTGTTTACGAACTACTCTATTTAGGACGCAAATTTGTTGCTTCAATTGAAACAGACACATAGTCGTGGATTGATCCTACGATCCACAGACAGGATCAATCTTATTCGAGCTGAAACTCGTGAGCACGGTGCCGCCACAGCCACTGGGACACCGCCACAGCTCTCTACTGTCTCAATAGCTCGTCGGCCTAGAGGGTCTGTGAACACACTTTTGTGCTTCATATGTACGACGGGCTTGCGTGAACGCTTTTTACCAGTGGCTGAATTCCACGGGCGTCAGGAAATGAACCACCCATAAACCAACCAAAATTCATGTTCCAGCTCCCCCACTGGAACGGTGTTCACAATCTTGATTGTGAACGTGGCTCCCGTGATGGAGAGCCGAAACGTCCATAGATTTGCTTTTGAAAATAATTTTGGCCGTTGTCCGGATACCTTCTTTGAATATATCACTGTTATTATTTCATTGCGAGTCAAATAAGAGAACAATGAAATATATACCAGTAGAATGACAGTTATTAATCACCGAAGCAAACTCGGCTGGCAAAGTTTCTCCAAACGAGCGATCAAATCTGAACTGATCTCCCCCGATCAATTCATACTCAAAAATAGCTTGGGGGCATGAGCGCGAAATTTATTGATGAAACGCTCGTTTTCTTGACTGAATTGAGCTTCCTGAACCACTCGGGACTGACGTGAGAACATTACCCGATTCTCTTGCGAATTGGGTTTTGCGCAGTTGGGTGAGCGCTGCGGTGATGAAAAGCGCGCCGACGCTTGAAGAAGCTTGGATCTTTTCTAAGAAGGCTCTATAAAAATATAGCTGGGAGTCTTTTTTGGCTCCGTTGCGACGGCGTTTTGAACAGAGAAGTCAATCTTGGTGGTGAAAAATTTGAGATAAAGGAAGCGACGGTTATCTCGGAATGGCCAGTTTCCCGGTATTCGATTACGGCGACCTTTCTGAACGTAGTGACAATGAAGAAGACAGATACTTTTGTGACGACTGTATTTTTTGCGCCCCTTTTGCTCAATGAAAATAAAGCAGAACTGGAAAGTTTAAGACAGACAAGTACAGCAGAATCCGAGTGTTTGCTAGGCGACATTCTTCTTCGTGTGAACAAAACATCAACGTGAGATTCATTGTTCCTGATAAACACGCGTTTCGCCGTCAAATGGAGCTTGTTAGCCAAATTGAAATCATCAATTCATGCCACGTGAGCCGCCGTTTTTGATCTTGATACTCGGATAATACATTTGCTCAAAGCCCGTGAAAATAGGGTGCTTCAGCAGGGAGGGCAATGCCGCAACGTTTACGCGTCGGTATTACCGCTTCGTGACAAATGTGCCACGATCCGAAAATTTGTTCCGAGATTTGCTCAATGCGTGCGTACGTAACATGATGAGATGATTGCAATGCCTAATAAAGATCTTGTAGATTAAAATAGCGGGTTTTGGTAGCTCCTGATGAAGAGAAGGGCACAGTGCGACACACAGAAAATTACAGATGAACGCGATCTAACAAATGAAGTTTATTAAGGTGAAAACTTTAGATGCCTTATCAAACACGAAAGTTCACCAAGAAAGTAGCTTTCTTGGTGTCCTTATATTTTCCATGTACAATTTAATTGATTGCGTCTACGTCTTGTGTTTCCTTAAACGAGTTCGCATGGTCTGCTTTTTGGTTTTCTTTATCTTCATCGCATGCCTTTTTAAATGGGTTCATGTGGACATTGATTGTCTTTTAATTTCCTGAAATCGTCCTTACTATATTCTTATCCGTTATAGCTGCCTGCTACCGATAGGGCAGTGCTATACAGCGATTTCGGAAAACTGTTTCCCGGTCAGTATCAAAGAGCGCAAAAATGACCGAAGTAAAAGACAGAAACGTAGACCGAGTGCTCCTGGGTAAGGTATTGTTGCAGGTGGTGTATGGCGGTTGGGATGGAGTTGCGGTGAAACGGCTTCTGCTAATAGAAATATTTTTTGCGCTCATTCGCGACAAGGATCCCACCCTTGAATGAATTACACTGAAATAGAGCGCAAAGTCGGGCTAGTTTGTTGACATTCATCGTTAAGGTTTCTTAACTGCGCTTAGAAACACAGACAAAAGAAGAGGAGAGAAGACTTTACGATGAACCGCGTATGTATGTTTCGTCAGACATGATAATAACATTAATATCTAAGGTTTAACGTCCCAAAACCACGATATGATTATGAGGGACGCCTCAGTGGAGGGCTCCGGAAATTTCGACCACCTGGGGTTCTTTAATATGCACCTAAATCTAAGCATACGGACCTCAAACATCTTCGCCTCCATCGAAAATGCAGCCGCCGCGGCCGGGATTCGATTCCACGACCTTCGGGTCAGCAGTCGAGTGCCATAACCACTAGAACACCGTGGCGGGGCGCGACAAATATGAGGTGATGAGAATGACAGACGATGTTCACGAAGAATAACACTTTACGTTACAGTTTTACGCTATTCCTGAGGTTTCGTTACCTCATCATGCATGCACCCCTTAGCGCTTTTCTTTTTCAGTTTGTACATTATCACCCATTAGCTGAGCGTCTAGGCATTATCGTACGTGAGTAAAAACCGAGATTGATTGACGCGTGGCAAATTTATAATTTTGTATTTTTCTCTCTGATTTCATATGTAGCTGTATTGCGGGATCTTGCTGCGTCATTTTTGAGGAACCAGCAGGATGAGAGATGCTAAAGAGCGATGCGTAGCCGACGGGGAGGCAGTCGCCCTCAATCGGCTGTATGCTCTGCAAGAGGACCCTCGATATATTGCCTTTTTCATTTTCTGGGAAAAGAATGGATCTCAGTTTCAATATCTAGCACTTACGTTTAAGCTAGGAACTTGGGGAAAACAAAGCGTGGTTTGACAGCGTGCCCACATGAGATGGTGCCTTCCCGTTCTTAATGGCCTTTTACCAGAATTCATTTCACACTATATCGGTGACTAGAATTCATTTCACCCAATATAGGCCTCTGCATTTCACACTATATGAATGTGACGTCGTAGAGTTGAATGGCGGATGTAACCGCAAATTTTGATGCTTGCGTAAAAGGGCTAGACCTTAATACCACGCATACGTATTATCGTCGTAATGGTGCCAACACAGCTCGACCCTTCTATTCCCCACAATCACACCTTACTTCTATTTGGGCAAAAAAATATATCACCGAGGCAAGTATGGCCTGGGACAGGTTCGGGTGTGAAGTGTTGCATTTAAACCGAAGAAGGAATCAGCATAAACGGGTAGAACTCAGATTATGTCGGACATTTAAAAAATTGTTTTAGTCAAAACAATCCTACTATTTTCTATGATGCATGCCTTGTCTAATTTCCATGAGGGACAGCCCAACCAGATGATTGAGGTGCACCCACTTCTGTGCATAGAAGTCGCTGAGCAGTTCTTTTTTGTTTCTTTGTTCTCGTGGTTTCCTAATATGAGCCATAAGTTGTTTACTTTCTCCGCTGCGTTCGTGCTTCTGACGTTTGTCGCGGCCGGTAGACTGCTGGGGGATTACACCGCCGGGCTGGCGAAGTACCGTCGGCTACCGTACATTTAGTCGCATCAACATTGCCAGAGACAGCTATAGTATAGCAGCGGCAAAGATGTGTACAGGCGCCGACCCTTTGCGTCGAAGGATACAGAGTTGCCCGTCAGCTGCTGTCTTTGCTTGGACCAGAGCTTGCACAGCCTCTGCCAATGGCGCGTCTTCATCTGCACTCTGTTTAGTGCCGGGCAGCGCGGGCTGCTGCCGCCATAGCTGGCACACACTTTGTCGCTATCTCACGAAACCATCTCTGCCTCTATCAGGCGGCCTCATTCCAAAAGCCTCGCACAAACAAAAAACGATGTTGTTTTTTTCGTTCACTCCATGCAACCGAAATGCATCAGTGTTCGTGATGGATTCTTTTGGAGGCTTAGTCTTAGATTTCTCGCAGGTGTTTATTGTTTTGCTTGTTTGTATTTGGGCTTGGACCCCGAGTGCATTTACACAGGGACATAGCGAAGATTGCCTGCAGGTGTTCACTGCGGCACATTCCTCGGCCAAAGCGCCTCGTCCTGCGAACTAAGTTCGCGACGTGATTGATTCGTAGAAAGCATGAAAGCATAGTGGCAAACGCCTCCTGCCATTGGCGTACGGCATTCGGGGATTCGGCTCTCCTCCGATGTTCATCTGCTTTCCCTACTCTTTCTATGCGGAAGCCGTTATTTCATATTTTGACGTGTTTCTTGCTTGTGCTTTGGAAGCTACGTGCGAGTGAAGCACGTCCAAAACATTGTTCTCGTGGTGTGTTTGTTGTGTCGCATTAGAACAAAAATTTGTGAACTGTAAATGAGACAGAGATAAAAAAGAGAGAAAGGGAGGGAGGTAAAGCAGAATTAAAAAATCCGGTTTGCTACCCTACACTAAGGGGAAGGGGAAAGAGAAAGAAAGATGGAAAGAAGGGCGGAGATAAGAGTAGGCACCCGAAAACAAAAGAAATAAAGGCAGTTAGAATTCGACCGGTGGTCGCCATTTGGCCTGTTTTGCCTTGAAAACTTATACTATTTAATGTCAATATGTACTCCTGTAAAATACGTGCTCCTGTTGTTGACGTATGGCTGTCCGCATTATGATGACCCAGTACTATGTAAGGACCATTTCAGTTTGCAAATAGCAGCAGCACAAATCACAGCACGATGTTTTTGTTCGGGTATATTAATAGTTAATAGGCTACAATAGGTACAATATTTAATGGGGTAACATGTACTAGGGTGTATTATTAAAAGAAATTTGGTTCGTCCGTGGGAAACAAACTTACTGTAAGTGGAAATCTCATTAAAGAGGTCCTGCTACTCTTTTCCAAATAACCATCGAATAGTTTCATTAAAGGAGTTTTTTACTCCACGAATCGACTGCCGCAAAACTTTTCGGAATCCGTCGAGCACGAGGGCAGTTACAGGAATTTATCGCACGCTTTAAGCGCTTTTCCGCCGTTTCTAGAGGCTCTCTATTTCACTCGGCGTTTCAAAATTTTAAACTTAACAAAGACGTTCGATATGAATACTCATTTGCATTGTACATAGCCAGTTTAGTATCACCATAAAGAAGAGGTGTTTGATTTCCCTGTTACGGTTATCGCTCCGACGTACTGAACTGTGTCTTTGTAAGCATGGCTGAGTAAACGCTATTGGGCAGAAGTACGATGTGGCTAGCACGTACGCAGCCAGTAAGCACGAAGTCTTGCTGTCGTTTGTGTCAACCACCACACAGCATGCTCTATAACCGCCCCCTCCCCCCCCCCCCAAAAAAAAAAAAAGAAAAGAAGTCCTAACCAGCTGCATCCCACTTTATTAAAGGGGCTCCGCAGCACTTAATCAACATGGACAGAGGCTCCTCAGAACACGTGAACCAGACATTATAGCGCAGCACGCCACCTGAAATTTACAAATAATTCTCAATGTCAGCTAGAAATCGCTCACTCTTCGCTCTACGAATGACGCCATAAGCTCAAATGACCGTGCCATAGACAAGAAGTCCACGGAAATTGGCTGACTTGAGCAAAGTGAGCTGCATAATTACCGCGGCCGCCGCGGGATGCCGCCACGTGCCCGCGCTCACACTAACAATTACACTGAAAGTAAGCCGCGTGTTGGAAAAAAAAAAGAAAAAAGTGCTCAAGGCACTGACGCACGCTGACGAACGGCCGCAGCTTCTTGTCCTCTTGTCATGATCCCCTGCGCAGCTTGCAGCGCACTCGCTGGTACGAAATGAGAGAGATATCGCATCCAAAGTTACAAACATAGACATCCCGAATGGCCCCTAAGGTGACACAGGGGTTACATTATTGCGCTGCTGAGCCCACGTGGCCGTGTGTTTTATTCGAGGGCATGACTGCATTATTCTAATTAAGTAGAATACACATACTGTCGTGCCTTGCTTCAAAGGCACTGTTTAGGACCGCAGGATGCCAAAATCAGCGTGGACGCATCCGCTACAGACTCACTTATCGGTTATGCACTATGCAGTTTTGCGACACACTACGTATTTACACTATTTTAGGCGCGAAGCATCTTAGGGCCTCGATTTGGCAGCGTGTCATGTCGTAGTCCCAATCTATCATAACGGGTATGCACCACAAAAATTGTGTAAATCCCACTACTCGCCACCGGTCCACACTATGCACATTATGCGTTAAAGGTTCGCCGTTACTGCCTAAAAGATTATGTTTGGCTTAGCAGCGGTGCCACAATATTCAACGAAACTTACCGACACCCTCAAGTTTCTTATCTAAAACCAAAGACACAAACGTGGATCTCTATGGTAAAGTCATCTATTTGAAACACCACTTCTTGAAACATATCTGCAAAGTGATGGTGCTTTGCTCGCCACCGGTCCACTAAAAATGAAAAAGGCAACAGTTATCCCAACAAATAGCCGACGACATTAGTGGAGCTGAAACACCCTTCCCTACATGCCCGGTTTCAGGCTTGGCACCACTTGTGCCTCATCAAAGAAATCTCTTTCAAAAGAATGTGGCGAATTACCTCGGCCCGGCCGTTCTTCTTCTTCTTCTTCTGTCTCTCACTGCCCATTAGCAGCGATTTTGCTGTGGTAAAACACCAGCGCGCTATGATTTCACGTTAGTGGAGCTGAACACCCTTCCCCACACCAGGTTCCACGTTAGTGGAGCTGAAACACCCTTCCCCACATGCTTCGCCCCTCCCCAATATTCTATGTAATAATTGCCAGCGACGTCTTTTAAAAGAATGGACAGCACAGCAGCTTATGTTGCTTATCAGTTTACGCCTCCTCGATCGTCACTACATGACAATCGTTTGTAAGATGGAGCCTCAAAGCATGGCAGACATTAACGATACAGCGATGATTACATTAGATCAAGATCCCTGACCCCGTATTTATGGAACGCTATTTCCACTATCTTTGTTCCACAGATGCCTTGTTCTACTTCTGTGAAAACACCAGTGCCAAACAGCGACAAGGAAAAGAACGCATCCGTGGCGATCCGAAACACCCGTATGTCACAGCGACCCGCATTGCGTTCTGACAACTGTGTCAACCGGAAGCTGCCGTGATACTCAGCAGACGAGGAAGCCACGGCTCACCTGCCTATTATCTCAGGGCGACGAACAACCTGTCGACGCAGCACGCCAACACCGGAAGTGCCCTGGAAATGACGACAACAGGTTGAGACACCTTCATAGACCGCAAATCTCGCACAGTGACCCGGAAGACCCTCCGAGCACGAGTGTCCAGTCCCTGTCGTAACTCATTACTCCTGTATACCATAGAGTTTGACCTGGATCCTGTGTCGGAGCGACGAATCTGAAAGCAGACCTTCATATTACTTTCTTTTAAATAAAGACGGTCATTCCAACACATGCGACAGAAAGCACATGTGTTGTGTGTTTATGTCTTTGCATTTGTGACTACGCGCTGCCTTATGCCATTGAAAAAGAGCGAAAAATTCCGGTTATCGGAAGTCGTAGAATGAAAACTCAACAAGTTTGTCTTAGTGTGCAATGTAAAGCTTTAAATTTTATTATCCATCCCCTCGCTCTTGCGCTACAGCTCAAGGGGCATGTAAGACATATATATTTAAACGAATAAATAAATACTTACCATTGAAATGCGTACGACACTCTCACAGCAACGCCTCTTGTGAAACAAGGCAATTTCGTTCGTTTACGACACGCTGGGAATGCGCAGCATGGTTCTTGCAGGCATGTAAAATAACGCGTTCCGTTAAATAGCGCAAGTTCGTTTGCTCTAACACGAACGTTACATGTTGTAATCCCCATTGTGTCACGATCAATACATTGGTGAAATAGGCCAGGAAAACAGTGTTAGATATGGGTATCGCGCGGACACGGCCACGAAACCATTTAAATGGAATACTGCAGAAAGTCAGGTTGCAGCTTCAATAACCTAAGCTCTATATACTGCAGTCTTGCTTCCGTGCTCACAGCCACAAAAATTATAGATTAGCGTTTCCTCGTAACCTTAACCAACACGTTCAGGCGTTTCAACAGGAATGCTTGAATTTATATGCGCTGTAGTGAAGACATGAATCAAACCCGTAGTTTCCAAGGGTTCTACTACATTATACTGTTTTCCCCTCTTCTTTTTCTGTTCGTTCAAATTCTAACAATCCGGCCTGTGTACGCATGCCAAATCTTCTTACCTACAAAAGAAAATTTAAAAAGAAAACATGCTGCATACAGCAACCGAAAACACGAGGCTTTATCGACCGACCAATATGCAGTTCGAGAAATTGCTTACAATATAATTACAGGGTGCGGACGTGGTGGTTATTTGTGTAAAATGTACATGAAGCATTCAAAGAGCACTTTTCGAGCGACCTGACTCTTTTAGAGCGATAGTGGTACTTCGCCAGGTTCTATCTTTTTCTCTCTCAGTATATTTCTTTCTCTCTCTTTCTATCGTTAGGCGCCAGTGAACTCGACGTGCCTGGTAAGCCCTCCATATGCTCCCAACTACTCCATTCCCACAAAGACGTCGATCTAGCTCGTAATTCCTGGCTCAAGAAAAAA
Organism: Rhipicephalus sanguineus; assembly: GCF_013339695.2. Taxonomy (NCBI): domain Eukaryota; kingdom Metazoa; phylum Arthropoda; class Arachnida; order Ixodida; family Ixodidae; genus Rhipicephalus; species Rhipicephalus sanguineus. Next base: position 90,521,122 of record NC_051179.1, read on the forward strand.
ATAAGATGCGGCATAGGCAGCTACTCGCTGACGGCTTCGCATGAAATCGATTTTCGCAATGCGTGAGATCTGCTTGAATTTTTCCGTCTACACCGGTTTATTGTATGACAGTAGTACCCATTTAAAGCTATGTTTGGATTGCCCCATTTCTGCGGCACATACCAGGTAGGGTAGTTAGTCTGCTTCATCATTCTTAATGGGCCGGAGGGAGAGAGGAGAAATCTTTTATTTTCAAAACCCATGTCCGGGTCCGAGCTCTAGGTTGAGGTTTTACTGACCTCCCCCAAGTTGGTGAGTATATGGTGAAGGAGAGTTTCCCACGACTATGTTGTCGTGCCCAGATTCACAACCCAGGCCTCTTTTGTAAGTATGTTAGAGCCAAATAAATGGCGTTGAGATGTTTTGGCTCTGGGGCAGCACTAGTATGTGTGGGATAGAATAGAGTCGGTATGAGACCGCACAGATGAGAATGAGGTGTATGTGGGCTTGTGGTATTTTGCGTAGTGTAACGTAATTCGGTAGAGAGTGCATTTGTGCTTGCCTCGAGAGCTCTGTTTCTTTTCTCAAAAAAAAAAAACGCCAGGCCTGCGCTGCAACCGCAGCACAGTCACAGCGAAAGCTGGAAGAGCGGCGTTTCTAGATGACGTTGTAAGCTCTCTTGGGGCTACAATACAAGTAGACTAGAAAGGTACCCACTACGCCATAAATCACAATTTTTGTGAAGTTGGGAAGCACCTACTAAGCCATTATTCGTCATTCTGCGGAGAAGCGAGGCACCAGCTACACGTCTGTAAGGCATTATGTGCACTTTGTTGACGGGACGACTGATGACGATGAAGAATTATGGCTCAGCCCTTTGTAATGGGTTGGAAGCTTTAAACGGCCCACCAGTTACGTAATTTGCATTGGGTGACGCCCGCTCGCTATTTCCCTCTCCCGTCATGCTGTATAACATACGTTGACGTGGGAGAGAGACGGGGGGGGGGCGAAGAACTTTACTGAGACCCCGAGGAAATGGATCATGCGCTCATGAGCTTCCTTGGCAACCAATCCAAGTGCACTTGCGAAGAACCCACTACGCTATAAAGCATTGTAATTTTACTGAGACCCCGAGGAAATGGATCTGCGCTTATAGGCTTCCTTGGCAACCAATACAAGTGCACTTGCGAGGAACCCACTACGCTCTAAATCATTCTAATTTTTGAGAAGTAGGGCAGCAGGCGCTGTGCCATTTTTCGTCACTTTACGGAGATCCGTGGTACCTGCTAAACGCATGTAAGGCATTATGCGCACTTTGTTGATGCTGTGCCTGATGACGACGAAGAATTATGGCAGAGATCTTTGTCTTGTCGAAGAATTATGGCAGAGATCCAACCCATGGAAGCATTTCACAACCTACTCGTTGCGCTATTCGCATTGTGTGACGCCTGGTTACAGAATTCGTGTTGTGCGACGCTTGGTGCTTATTTTACTCTTCTACCACGCTATATTGCATATGCTAATGTGGTTCCTTCCCGACATGAAGCCTGTATAGGACCTTTTTGCAAAGCAGTTTCAAGCTCCGGCATGGCTCAGAGGTTGAATACTGGGCTCCCACGCAGAGGGCCCAGGTTCGAACCTCGTTCCACCCTGGAATTTTTTTCTTATTTCGTTTTTTTTCTTATTTCGATCGATACTGGTTACGGACACCGGCGGCGGCGGCGGCGGACAACTACGGCGCCAAAAACGGCCGGTGAAATGATCTCATAACAGCTTTCGCTGTAAAAGTATTGGGCGGTCAACGAAGCTCTCTTCGGGCTGTTTAGAGGGATTTCAGGCTTTCCCTTCCTTTATGATGACGTTCTGCGTGGTCCACTGTCGGCAAAAAACCTCGGACCAACCCTCGGCAGTATTCGAACAACAGGGTATTGAGGATCAGTGTGGTTCCAGGCGTTGCCCAGGGAAGGAAAGTGACCTGGCGTCCAGTCCAGGTGGACTAGTATAGCGGGATTATGATGTTTATAAGAAGCGAGCTCAGCCAGTACGTTTGGAGGGAGCTGGTTGTCGAGGAAGACCCGTAGACCTGTGAATCTCTCCTAACGATTTATTGAGAGGCACGCTCATGCTAAGTGATGGCTTGCGCTATGGCAGCACTTTTGCTATTGCCACGGACGGAACGCCATGATGACGTTCAACGATTGTTTGACCACGCGGGTCCTTGGCTGGTGTGACTGCTTTGACGGCTCTAAAGCTGACATCGGTGTGGTACGAGGTCGGATCACTTTGAAGCTTTCAACGGCAGCGTGATTGGTGTCTTTCACCGTCTCTTTTAATGTGGATATGTTTTGGTATTGGTCTCATGCCGATAAATGGAAGTGCATCCCACGGAGGAGCTGGCAGTGGTATAGGGGGCAGATTGGTTGTATTGTGTCCCACAAGTTCTAGTAAGATACTTCCCTAGTTTGAAGTGGCCAGACGCTGGAGTAGTGGAGCTCGCTCAATTTTCGTGGCACTCAACCTGCTAGAAGCTGCGTGATGACCCGTAGAAAGTTTTCCCTAACCTCGACCTTAAACAGCTGCGTTGTTAAAGCCCCGCTCGCATGCCTGCAAGCAGGAACAACGCGCAGCTTTGCGTGAGAAACGCTGCAGCGCCGAAGGCTTGTCTACAGGATCCCGCAGTTCGGGAGCACAAAGCGGATGCACATCGCGCCTGAATCTACTGGTCTTACTTCGTATGGTATTCTAGTGTGTTGCTGTCGCATAACTTGCCTCGCCATTTCTGTGAAAGTAAGGGTACTTCGTTGAGAACTAAGCACGCCAATCTTCCAAGTTTAATGAAGCAGTAATTTTTCCTTCTTCACACAGCAAAGAACGAGAGTATCCGTCGTAAATATTTATGGCCTAATATGTTCATGCAAGATAAACCCCATGTAGCTTTAATTACAACATACTTCGAGGAGTAGGAACATTTTTTTTTTATATTGAATAACGATCAGCTTGCAAATGAACCATATTCTCTACTTCGTGCGTCCACAAGACACTGGAGCAATCAACTTGTCAAACAACTCCTGCTGCCTCTTCACGAACACCAGTCACTGAGGTTAACTAATTGTAATAGCAATAATCAAGCATGAGTGCCGTGGCTTTCATTCTGGTTAACTATATTAACGCAATTATTCTCCACGCATAACAGTTTTTAATTGAGGGAGCTTCCACGGGCGTGTTTCCAGGCCGTGGGGCAGGATCTCTTGTAGCCTTTCATTTTTAATCATCTTTCCGGCAAACGTCGTTCCTTTGCGCGAAAAATTAATATACCTCGAGAGCAAGCCTAGTAAAAGCGGTTCCACCTATTTATGCTTCAGTGTGTGCTCATTCCAACCATGTCTTTCTTACGTGCATGATTCAGTACTTGCCTCCTTAACAGCGAATATGAAAAAGACAACGAGTGAAATTTCGATGCAACAGGCGCAACAGATATTAGGACACTTATAATCAGAAAGACTTTATTCGACTCGGCATTGACAGCTTCTCCAGAGCACAAGCACATTCTATTCTGTTGGCACAGCGATTTATCTAAATCAAGAATGATGGATGTTGCCTTAACATAAATTCGTTGCCGCGTTACTTCCCTCAATTTTTACTTCCATCGATTAGGTTTAGCGAACTCCTCTCTGGGCCTCTTCTGTAATCAGGAAGAAACGATTGGTCATTTTTTCATATCATGTCGTCGGTTCAACACTTTCAGGGAAAGAAAAAAATCGGCAGATCCCACGTACCGTTGGAGTCGATGTTATGCGAAGCATGTGGCGGGTAGGTGACTGTGGCATAACTTTTTTTACTGAGCGACACGTTACAAAATGACGCTAAAGATTTGTATATATTTTATACGCACACATATATATGTTGAAGAGCCGCATATGTGTTATATAACCAGTTGTTTACGGTTGGGCAATGCTGCCAATGGCAATGTTGGTATTGCCAACACCGGAAGCGGTAAGCTGATATGCTGTGCTTATACGTGTCCCGAGAACGCACGCACGTTTCACGAACCCGTGTGCATGTGTGCAAGAAGTTCTTGACAGTTCTTGAACAAGGACATCATCACCGTGATCAGTGAGTACCAGCAGCTGGTCATGACTTATTATAGGATCCGGTCGTGATCGTGGTGACGGGGGGTCCATATGTAGTGAAGTATGTCGTATAGTAGAGCTGTTGGAATTCGTGGATGCCTCGGTCATTTCGTCAAGACATTGTCTGTCGACATGCCAGACATGTCAGAAGCTGAAGCCACCCGTCGCGTTGGTGAGGTATAGGCCGTCGAGGCTGGTAGGCCTGGATAGTGCTACGTAGACCAACATCACTGGATGGTGTTTGTCGTATTCGTAGACTACCTGGGCGTATGTGGCCTACGTAGCCTAGTCTACAAAGCGGCTGTCAATTAATCTGGCATCATCCTCGGTCAGCATGAGGCCATCGCGCAACCTCGTAAGAAACTAAGAGGACACTGCGTCGTTCTGGTGGACGAAGTGCACTTTACGGTGCGGTGATGTGGATATCATATGTAACTTTCATTAATGTACTCCGCCGGGGTCCAGCAATGCTTCAATATAGCTTGCTGAATCATAGGAATACAAACGTATTGTTTATTAGACTGCTATAAAAGCGGAGCCAACACTGGAACTACAGACGTTAATCTCATATGACGCCTGTATCGTAGTAGTACACATCGTAGGAGTATCATGTAGTGTTTATTGCTTTTTCGTAAAATTAGATAGCCAGCACCACAACCGCAATTGACGTTGCACCGACATTTCGCCTGCGTAGGCTGTTTTTTCAAACCAGTTTATAGACCTGGCATGGCTCAGTGGTAGAATACCTGATTGCCACGCAGAATGCTTGGGTTCGATTCCTGCTGGGATCCTAATTTTTGTTCTTTCCATTCGTTGAGTCAACGCTGCCGACGTTGGTTTTCCTTAACGCTCTTGCATTTAAGTTATCAATGACTGTTCTCGCCGTTCCTGGGTAGATATAAACTGTCAATCACCTGTGGCGCATACCCGTACACCGCGGCCTGTGGTAAACGGGTATGTGCCACACGTGTCTAGTGGAAAGGGTTTGACGACGTACGCAACAAGATTTTAACGTTATTCATGTCATGACCCGGTAGTCATATTCGTCTACTCCTCTTACCCTCTCATGCAAATTTTGGCCTACACCAAGTTAAGGAGGCCATCATGAGAGCACCTAGACGTAGGCGGCTAGATAGATAGATAGATAGATAGATAGATAGATAGATAGATAGATAGACACGTAGATAGAAACGCTCAAAGTGCCGGAGGTTCGCTAAGAAATGCTTCGCACTTAATACTAGCACCACCTCTTCGAAAGCTGGGCCTGGAATCATCAGAACCCCATCTTCTTTGACCTTGCGGTGAGAGCTCGCGAGACCGCAGAGAGACGCCAGCGTCGTGCATACCCCGAGAGACAAGCCCGCGAAGCCGAAGCAGTGCGGAAGCGGCGGCAAGAGAACCTCGAAGAGGTACGGGTGCGGGATGCAGCGGCCAAGCGCAGAAAGCGGTCGCTACCTGAAGTTGGTGGCGCGTAAGCGCGCTTCAAGCGCGATTTCCTCTGCCACACGTTCGGCCACAACTGCAAGGTCTGCGACCGCTTGTGGTTCGACAACAACCTGACCACAATCGCTACTATAACAACGTGTCACGTCTTTATATGACAGTAGAGGAATTGTACGGAGCATTCACGGTTTACCCCGATTATCTCCGAGCAAGCTCCTCTAACATCATTCACTACGTGGATATGGTGGGGATATTTTTTTCTCGTGGGCAGCATGAGCAGTTGCGCTAGACGGTGCTTGAAAGTGGGAGGCAAAATTAAGGCGCACTGCTCAAAAAGGCCGGTGAGGCATATATAATGGCTTTCTAGTGCCTGCCCGCTCTCCACCCGCACGATATCAAAAGAAAGCACCATTTTCATAGTGTGAGATGATTTTATTCTTCGTCTAACGCTTCAGGTATTGAAAGGACCGTTGGAAGTTATCACTTCTTTGAATGTGCAAACCATGTTAAGCAAGTATTGAGCTCTGCTTTTTTTATTCATTACCTTGAGTCTAGGTGACGGAGCTTGACTTCCATACTATGTCGTTGAGCTTGGTATGATGGGCAGTGGCATAGAATGTGTTCAAGCGTCTCCTCGCAGGCGCAAATGTTGCATGCCGCACTGCTGGCCATTCCAATGAGACACGAATACGCATTCGTAAATGCCACGGCCAACCACATGCGGCACAGTAAAGTTGCATCGCGTCTTGAGAGCCCTGATGGCAAACGAAGTTGCAAATTTGGGTCAATCGAATACAGGCGCGCGTTGGAAAAACCCGGCGTATTCCATTGCAGGAGAGTGATACGGCGTGCAAGTGATTGTAGACAGAAAAGAAGATCTTGGGACCTTGGCCTACGGTCTCGCATACGCGCAAGGCCACGAAAGCCCTCTTGTGCTTCTTGAGGACCACCGGACTTCACGAGCGCCTGTGAACTAACAGCGCGAGTTCGTGTTGCGTAGTTCATCCATCCCTTTCTTACTCTTCTCCTTTCTTCTTTACCCTTTCTTTTCTATTATTTCCCCTTCCCCCACCCCAAGTGCAGGGTAGCCAACCGAGCTAAAGCTTGGTTAACCTCCCTGCCTTTCCTCTTCGTATCTCTCTCTCTCTCTCTCTCTCTCTCTCTCTTTTATTCATTACCAGTTCAAGGCGCACGAACGCGCATTTTGAGGTTTGAAAGCTCGTTCAGCTTATGGTAATTACTTGTACGTCTCCATGGTAAATATCAAACTGAAACCTTGGCGAACGATTCAGGTGGGAAATGAAACGTTTATGAGAGTCGCGTCGCTGCTGTGCATATTACTGAATTTGATTTAAATACAAGTAGAAGTTCTATTTCTTCTTTGTAACTGTACGGCCCCTACCGGAACTGTGATCTTACCTGCCTTCTTGCATATCGAAGAAAATGCGCACATTTAGCCCGCACTTAAAGAGCGCATTCAAATAATATCTCGATATACATAACGGAAAACGTTGAACCATCGCGCACCCATTAAAGAGTTTATCGCATCACACCTTAGGCAACACCTTACAAAAAGAGCCCAGGCAAGTATTTGAGAAATTATTTTGGATTCACCTTAGAGAATGGGCTATGCTGCACCTTCGTAGATCTCGTGCGGATTCGTGTAAATGAACTCGCTACGAGTAAGCGCTTCAAAGGAACTGCATGTGAAATACTACCGGTCTTTTTTTTTTTGTACGCGTGTTCGCATGCAAGGGAATTGCTGAAGAAAAGTGCTTTAGAATTTTACTGAAAGGATACCGAGTTTTGACACGATGTTTGCGAAAACATTTCCACTACGCCTTCGACAAAAACCTTCAGAGTTGCTGCTCGAGATGAACAGGACTTTTCATCTATACGGGATGCTTTCTGGCACGCGATTCAACGCCTTTTTCTCCACAGACGGCATGAACCGCTGAGATTTTTCCAATATCCAGATATAACTGCATCGTAATGAGTGCGGAGAGACGTGATCAGGCAAGCGTGCATTCGCGGCATACCCGGATCGCGCAGTTTCTAGCGTACTCGCTCGGTATAGGCTCCCTGGCTTCAGAGAACCATCTGCGTTTGAGTCGCAGAGGCCTTATATCTGCTGCGGCTCCTTATGAGTGGCTTCGTTTGGCCAAGGTGCAATTCAATATTGATGCAAGAGCTTTGCAACGCTGCTGCAAGTTCACGCGCTCGTGTTTGACGTGAACTCTGATATGAGCGGAGCCATGATAGGTCGGCAATTGAATGGTGAGTAGAGGAGTTCATCAACCTTCACGGAAACGCTATTGCAGAGGCGATATTCAGAAGTCGGTGGGGAAATTCGCTGCGCCCTTGCCTTTGGTCGATATTTTTTGCACGAATAGTGCCTTGAGACAAGAAAAAAAAATGCAACGGCAGTGGCAGTCATTTTAGCTTGCAGCGTCGTGTGAGGAAAAAAACAAAGCACAAGCACGGATAGGAAGTCAAGCACAGAAAGGAGTGCGATTGCGCTTTCACCCCTTATCATGGCAGCACCCCAGATACATATGCGAGACTACGATTTAGTAGAGGATTATTGTTTTTTTACTTCTTTTTTAGTGGTGCCCAATAACGGCGTTCTTATTCCTCGCAATCACGAACCAGAGCCAGAATTCACAAAAGCCTCTTACGCTGGAATAGTTCGTAGAACAATATGTAAGCCAATAATCATGCTGGGCATAATAACCCTGTAATGTCCGAACAAAATTCCACAAACAAGAACATTTGAAACACCCTATTCGCATTTTTATAGCGATTGAGAGCATATATCTACAAGAAAAATATTAAAATGTTAATTGAGAGCTAACTTATGTAGTAAACTAATTAAGTAAATAGGAATTAGTTTGCTGATCTATGTACTAATTAAGACTCTCAGCTGTCTTCAAAAGGGCTACTTTACAGACTGTACACAAGTTTCGCATGTATAAATCTGAATATGTAGTTATCAAAACAACTTTGCATATGCAATACATTAGGCATTACAAGGTAGCAATGGCGGCCGGTAATTAGCCAAGAGCTCTTTTGATAGAAGGCTTTTTCAATCCGAGAAACCTTACCCGAATAACGCCGTGGTGATAAATTCTAGATACGACAAAGTAGCGACGACATCGCTTACAATGTTGCCTAACAGAACACGGTGAACATTTTCTGTCCAATATATAATACAATCAATCATAACGGAAATGCTGCACTAAAACTCGCTCAGCCCGTTATCGAGAGCATACTGCAAATATTAACGTTCCTCCATTATTCTGTCATGCCCTTTTGCATGCCTTAGGCTAACACGCCGTCTACGCTGAAACCATGTATTCTCATAAGCCCAATAATAGAAATCTGTGCACTAGCTCTAATTCTGACCCGAATCATCCTAGTTGGATACTAAGAAAAAGCTTACTTAACTATACTTCTCACTAAGACCACAAGGACTTAATGACAGGTGAGACGAGCACATTCAAATGCAAATGCACCTTTGGCGGTTGTTGTCTGCGCTTTGATTAGAGAAGTAGATATCGGCGCATTTTATCTGCGTGATCGTACCCTTCGCCATATTAAACGGCCGCCGTCAGGATCATTGCAACGGGACCTCCAAATTGTTCCAATAAGTAATAGCGCAAGCTCGACCGCCGGATCTATTTCATGGCTCTCGATCTGCGTGTTCGGATCTGCGTGTTCGGGAGCTGTGTGTTCGGATAAAGATTGAAGCTGCATTTGTTACAGCAAAGCTGTGTATAAGTAGGGCATTCGTCAAACCGAGAACAGTAACCCGGCCAGCGGAATACCTATAACAGTTATGTTACGCAGAAAGTGGGCAAAACCCAACAGGAGCAAGGTAAATCAATAAATTATTTAACAAATGAATAAGCAAACAAATGAATGTATAAATAAAAAGTTGGCCTTTTACCATTTTGTGCATTAACATCGAAGTATGTTAGCATCTACACGGCACTGCCAGGCGCGAGTTTGGGGGTTCATTTGCAAGCTACAGTGACCAAATATCGATAGGGGCGAAAAGCCGAAACGCCTCTCTACTCAGATTACGCGGCGCCTTAAAAAATTTTCAACGCATCAAAATTCAACCGTAAGTCGTCATGCCTCAAAACCATGTCGTAGGTTCCCAGCGTAGATAGCCAATGTATATGTGTTTGAAAAGCCGGTTGAATACTTATACCTTAGCCAGTATAGGGCGACAAAAAAAAGCTGATCGATTAGCCACGGTACAGAAATGTATTAAAACGAAATATTTCGTGATGTGGCGGAAAACAAATATAGAAAACTGAAATATATACTTGCATGACACTGGCAATCACAACAGTGTGATGTGGCTCCTTTGTCGTACTTATTAAAATATAAACTTAAAAAAGTATTCTGCGGGTGCCTACTGTTGGCCGCAGTGAGCGTTTGTGCCGGTGGTGGAACATGTTTACTTTCCAGCTGCGTTACTCCTCGTTCATTTCTTTTTTTCTGAACGCGGCTGGGGTGGGCGAATCAAAGCAGCCACTCAGTGGTTTTGTCTCTCTGCTAACATCAGCAAGGTTGCTTCAAAGACGTACATGTGCTCGCGCACATTCTCTTAAAAAGTATGCACTCTATGCGGCATCCGGGTGAGACCTGTCAGATATCTGTCTCTGCGCGCCAACGCCCGGCAAATCCCTGGAAATCCCATAAACCGGGTTTTACTCGGAAGAGGCAAGCAACTTGACGACACCACTTATTCCTCCTTTTTTTTTGTGCTGACGTTTCGAGCCTCCCATTTTTCTTCGGACTTTTGCAGGCCTGATTTGTGGCAAGTGGTACGTTCGCCTCTACAGCGTGAAACCCGTAAAACGCACCGTCTACCTATTCTCTGCATGGGATTTCGACACAGCTTACGACCGAAGGGGCTGTTTTATCCTCGAAGCGAACGCTTTTGTCGCCGCTTCGCGCCCTTTTCTGCGACGGCGAATGGTTCTCCAGAGAGGGGATGCAAGTACCGTTAGTATACGGCGTCGTTCCTTTGTTTGTACTTTGACTCTGCAGAAGCACCATTTCTCATTTGCCCACTTTCGGCAGAAACAAAACTTTGTCCAGACGCTCCCACCCTATGAAACAAACACGACGCAAATTGAACGCCACAAAGAACCGCGTTATTTATCCACAGCAAGATGATTTCACAATATTAGCCCGAGGAAGTAAAACACAGAAACTTTGTTCATCATATAACATTTTTTTTCTAATCATCAACTCAGACTATCCCGTATGCCGCAATATGCAACGTAGGTTCTAACGTTTCCAGAACTGGAGTCCTAAATGTAATGTCATCTAACCTTCAGAAAAAAAAAAAAACGCCAGGCCTGCGCGGAATGCGCAGCACAGTCACAGCGAAAGCTCGAACAGCGGCATTTCTAGAGCCCGTTATAATTTCTCTTGTGGCTACCGATACAACCACACTAGCAACGTACCCACTACGCCACAAATCATAATTTTTGTGAAGTTGGGAAGCACCCACCCCGACATTACTCGTCATTCTGCGGAGAAGCGAGGTGCCATCTGTAAGGCATTATGTGCAGTTTCTTGATGCGACGGCTGATGACGACGAAGAATTATGACAGCCTTTTGTAATGGGTTGGAAGCAAGGTGGTTGGAAGCTTTAAATGACCACTAGTCACGTATTTCGCAATGTGTGACGCCCGGTCGTTATTTCACTTTCCCACCACGCTTTATGACATACACTGACGTGAGAAAGAGATAGTGAGAGGCAATTAACTTTATCTTTTTGGACCCTGAGGAAATGGATCATGGGAACCTTATGGGCTTCCTTGGCAACCAATAGAAGTGCACTTGCGAGGAACCCGCTACTCAATAAATCATAATTTTTGGGAAGTAAGGAAGCAGCCACTACGCAATTTTTCGTCGTTCTCCGCAGAACCATGGTACCTGCTAAACACCTGTAAGGTATTATGTGCGCTTTGTTGATGCTGTGGCTAATGACGATGAAGAATTATGGCAGAGCGCTTTGTAATGGGTTGGAAGCATTCAACAACTCACTCGTTGCGCAATTCGCATCGTGTGACACCTGGTTACAGAATTCACGTTGTGTGACACTTGGTTGTTATTTTACTCTTCTACAAAGCTACATTACATATGCTAATGTGGTTCCTTCCCGACATGAAGCCTGTATAGGACCTTTTTGCGAAGCAGTTTCAAGCCCCGGCATGGCTCAGAGGTTGAATACTGGGCTCCCGCGCGGAGGGCCCACGTTCGAACCTCGTTCTAATATGGAACTTTTTTTCTTATTGCGTTTTTTTCTTATTTCGAGAGATAGTGGTTACGGACACCGGCGGCGGCGGCGGCAGCGGACAACTACGGCGGCAAAAACGGCCCTTGTTGTGATCTCATAACATCTTTCGCTGTAAAATAAGGCTCTTCAGAGCGCGTGCTTTCATATTCTAAACAGCGCAGCGCAGAAACTTTTTTATCGTTGTGGGAGGATGAAGAGTCATGTGCCCCGAGTAGAAACACACCGTATGACGTCATACCACCGCCAGAAGTTAAATAGAAGGGAAATGCCCTGCCTGGCGTTGTATACGTATATCGCTATTCTGCCAGTGTCCCTGATTGGCCCGCGTCAGCGGTGGGGCCAGTAACCTACGCCGTGCTTCTTCGTGGTTCTCAGCATTTTGCTAGCACGACCTCACATTTCGGGCCTGTGCTCTTGGGCTTTCCAGGCAGAGCAAGACCCTCAACCGAAGGGTATTCTGAACCCGCTGGCCGCGTCGCCTTGCTGGCCGGCGGCGCACAGGGCCATGATCCGAACACCATCTTTTCTGAAAACGGTCTGTCGTTTAGTTTGTTAAGCACATTGTGTAGGACGTTGCGTTCGCTCACAAAACGATCACAGAAATACAGTGGATGTTCTATCATTTCGTCGCTGTTGCACGATCACATCTGGAGGTGCCTGCCATTCCTATGCAAAAAGAGTACGCCTTCGTGAAAGCCACTCCTAACCGCAGACGGCACGGTAAGGTTGCTTACTTTTTTGTAACATCTCTTTTCTATCCTCTTTTATTCCTCCTTCCCCAGCACAGGGTAGCCAGCCGGTCTGAGAACTGGCTTCCTCGATGGGTCTAGTTTATGTAGGCGACGGTTCCAGAAACGGTGTCACTCAACCAAGTTTGCGACATTGCGTGAGCAAACGAGCAAAGGCCCCTTGTAGCGTCTGCTTAACTTGGAGAGGAGGGCACAAAAGGCAAGGCAGTTCAAGTGCTGCCTTCTGTGTTCCTGTCTCGATGCTTGCGTTATTTCACTGACGTTATCAGCCCAAGTTGCTCTACAGTGTTTCAGGCAGTTTCGTTGGCAACTTTTCAACCACACTGCTCGTAGGTTTCATGAGCTGATATATACCTTTTCATTCTACACTTTACTATACTTGAGGACGTACGCACCGGACTAGCACTGTTTTCTGCTAGTGCGTAGGTTTCAGAGTATTTTATAATGGGCGATGCTTATAGTACTAAGTGTTTGGGAATGAAGGGCGCGTAATGTACAGCAGCTAAAGATATCCCTGTTTGTTTTTTTCTGATTTGAGTCCATTTTCCGGGCCCTGAATTAACATAACGATTTACGTTCATGTTTTGTATTACGTCTGTATGAGAGCCAAGAGTAATTGCTCGAAATATACAAGCCTTTGCTGCATACAACAAAATCAGCAACGTGTATACGTCCCCACTCGACTTTACTGTTTTACAAGTCGCCTTCATCTTCTCTAAAAATTGAAACGCGAACCAAAACGATTGCAGTGAGAACCTCAGTGAGATAATGTGAATGTAGTTTCATGCAAAAGTTACGTAAGTATTTTTGTTCTTGTACACTTGTTCAAAAAGCCATACTAGTACATTTACGCTGCTTTACCATCTTCAGTGCGTTCTTTCAATCGCATGTATTAATAAGCAAATGTGTGTGGTGTACAACAACATCCGCTACATTCCAATCTTTTGTGTGGTTATCGTGTCATTAGTTATTTTATCATGGGAGGGAAAGTAGTGAGTGCCAAAGAAAACGCGATTATTTACTTCAAGAGATACAATAAATGCAAAAAAGAAACACAACAATAAAATGAACACTCCGGTAGAAACAAAGAAAAATATTATGAGTAGTTTTTATTTTTATTTTTTGCAGATTGCCAAAAAAATATACGAAGTTGACCTCGAAAGCCCGCCTAATAATGCCTCTCCGAACTCCCTAACTTCCCGGAAGTTAAGGTACGGGCTGTGTATTATGTTTTCCGAAGGTCGCTGTTCAGTTTTGTGCGCTTCATTTATCTGACGTCTCTGACGAGGAACTCGGTTAATTTCCTCCTTCCAAGCGCACTGATTTGGCTGTCATAATAACGTGGGCCGAGAAGGTCAAGTGGCAAGAAAATGAAACCTACAGACACCAGCCGCAAGAAAAGTAATCGAAAAGAACGCGGGCGACTACTCAGCCTTATGAAAACACGTGCCGCAAGGCCGGCATATTGAATTTTCTACACGCTGAAAAAGTTTGGAAGTTTAAGCTTGATCTTGCGTGTAGAGGGAAATATGCCGGCCGTGGGAGGCATTATCGACGACGTGGCTTCAGCGATAAACACTTGCCGCCGGGTGTTGAGACAGCGGCAACTTCCTAAAGTGCCTTCATCTCTGCAACGCCCAGTAAAGGGTGCAACCAAAACAAAACCTGTTAGTTTGCTTTGCATGGCTGGTCAAAGGAGCATGCCTTTAAAACTCGCTTAGAGATCAAAACTAACGCTCATGTTCAAGTAGTGCGTCACCCTTTTGGCGAGGAAGGTGGTCTACATCCTTGTGGTAGCGTCTGCGCCAGGTTATAAACTTGAGCAAACTATTATTTGGCATTAATAATATTTAATTGTTATGACTGAGTGGCACATCATGTCACCAAGAATCGTTTCTTCACAGATTTTGTTGATTATTCCGATTGTTTGGGGCGCTTCACCATCATGATCGTATACCAACACACCCAACCGACAGTCATTCTAAATGTTTTCTCTCTTCCATCCCTATCGTCCCCTCTGGAACGCCAGCAATCTGGCCGTATATCTACGCCAAACAAGGGCGTCCCTGTCTCCCCCTCCTCCCACCGCCCAATGAGAGAGGTCCCCCTGAAGGACTCTAATTGTAGCTCCACCTCCAGGCGAAACAATTTTGCGTCGTCCTTGACGCACCCACATAAGAATTAGTATGAATGATAGACGCTTTAAGCAAGGAGAACTTACGTGATCTGCTTTGGTTTTGTTGGGTTAATAGCTTGGGACCATGTCGGCAGCGTAAAATATTTCCACATACCGTTCAGGAAGTAACGCGCACAACTCGCTCAACGGTAACCCCCATTTTCAGCCCATTTGTGCCAAGGGCAATGTGGAAACAAATGCAACTCTATGAACCTACAGTTTCGCAGTTGCGGAAGTTCAGCACGCTTCACTCTGGCATGATTGCGCGAACTACATAAAAAATGCGCTTGCTTCACCTATGAAGCCACTGCACCAGGAGGTGTACACAGATGAATACTCACGTGCAGCTGGTGCTGCCGACAGGAGAACGGTAACCGCTAGAGACAAAGTTGAACATTCATGACTAATGTTTTCACGCGACGCCTGCTAGTGAAAAGTCTGGTTGGACCTACAGAATTGCTTTCCATAAATCTTACGCGCTTGTTGCATGGCGAGAGCATGATGAAACGCTGAAACTCGTAGCGTGCCATACGGCTAAAGGCCGTAACATTTTTCCGCTGGTGTATAGCTACGCTATTTATAAGCAACGTTACGCTACACTTTCACAGACAAGTGTCTGCATATGGGAAGACTACATCGCGTTTCATTTTCACACTTCTGTAAAAGCTTCGGCGAAACAGGTTCTATAAAACGGGAAGTCCGGGCTCTGCTTATCGCCGGGCATTGCGAACATTTGTTGCAGAAAAATGAGAGAAACCTGAAGATTAATGGAAAACGTTTCGTGCTAAACAGGGCGTTACTAAGCAGTTAATGTTTCCAGTCGTGCTTCGTCTACAGCATATTGGATCACGCGAAGTGTTCAGGTATAGTGGTTATGGTGCTCGACTGCTGACCCGCAGGTCGCGGGATCAAATCCCGGCCGCGGCGGCCGCAATTTCGATGAAAGCGAAAATGCTTGAGGTCTGTGTGCTTAGATTTAGGTGCACGTTAAAGAACCCCAGGGTGTCGAAATTTCCGGAGCACTCCACTACGGCGTCTCTCATAATCATATCACGGTTTTGGGGCGTTAAACCCCAATAAATATTATTGCGGGAAGTGTTGACGTAAGTGATAAGGAAAAGTGCAAAATTATCACAACGTACAAAGCACACTCGTTAAACCCCTTAGGTAAGTCTTGCGCTCGGAATGACAAAAACCTGTAATGGCGAACATTTATTTATATTTTGTCCTCCTTGTGTTTTGTCCACGTAACCTATCTTTAATACGGTGGCTAAGCGGGCTTGTGAAAAACTATGTGAACATATCTTCGTTGAGAAAGCGGAACTGATTTTGTGAACGCTTCATTTCGCAAGCGCAATTTTCAGCTGCACGACGTCAGTGCGCCTGCTAGCACGATCGCTGAGAATCTGCTGTCATGAACATATATTAATATTCTCAAGTCGAAAGTCTAAAGTGCCTCATCAGAAGAAAAACCCCGCGTGCGGCACGATTACCTACGCGACCTCAACGAAAATCCGATAAAAATCAGGACTCGAGCAGGCATCGAACCTAAGTATTCCGAGTGGCACCCAAGTGTTTTACGACAAACCTACGCTAGTGCTTGAAACCTCTTTCGGGAAAGACCCTATGCTATTGTTGTAACCGGCAAGAAGTCACATTAACACATGTAACACTGCGTGGCAGACACAACTAATGAAACCAACAACCAATTAATCCGAGGAAAGCATAGGGGTCATTTCTTGTTATTTTTAACTGTAGTGCAATGATTGTTACCTGAATTGAAAGGAATTAAAGTGTACGAAAAGCATCGTTTCCCTCTGTGGGATCTGAATCCACGACCTTCGTATTGGCGTGCGATGCTGTATCAATTGAGCTACGTTGGAGGGCGCTCCCTTGTCACTTTGTCGATTATTTATGTGCGTTTAATTCCTGGGAATAATGCAATAGTATCAGGCTGTAATACCTTGTGAATTGCATAACGAGGGGTTGGTTCAAAGCTGCCAACCCATCACAAAGAACTGAGCTCTAATTATTTGTCATCATCATCAGCCACAGTCTCAACAAAGCGTGCAGCTACTCAAGTGATCCCTGAAGCTCCAAAGAAGATGGCGGTGACCATGACGATGATGATAAAATAGCCGCACCTGATGACTGTTGCCTTCGAGTCGTCTTAGGGGGATGCACAAGGGAGCCTGTGAGTTTTTTTTTGTCATTTCTGGCATATTTCTTAACATCGAAAGGCATCACATAAGGCTGGAGACAATGCAGATTGGTTCGCATACATTTGTAAATATAATACCACACAGCAATCGGATTTCGTTAATACGAGCGCAGAATCGTGAGGTGCGTTTCAGCACAATTTTTCGTAGTGATGCATGTTTTACCGGTAGTTAGAAATGAGAAACTTATCCCTTAATTAACATTCAAATTTACAAACAACACTGATGTATGCACGCTACAGTTTCGCAAGATGACGTCGGCTTCACTTCCAACTGGGCTATTGTTTGAGACTCACAATAAAAGGATAGATCTCTCTGCAGAAGACCGAAAGAGTGCATCAAGTTTTCTTCTCCAGAAGACTCCTATCGACACCAGGTGCCGAACGCACAGTTTATTACAAAGGAAGTCCTCGGAAGTTGGTGCTATATGCAATTAGCTTTACCTAAATTCGTGCACGGTTGCTGTTCAAGTACACGCAGATGTGGTAACAATTGCAAAGTCCGAAGCATGTAAAAAATAGCAACGCACACTAAGAAAAACAAGGTGATGATAACGACGCAATTATAACTCTTTCATGTCGAGCCGCCTAGTCTTTCGTAAGCTGCAACTGCATCAAAAAAGTTTAGATCCTTAAGATGGAACAAGAGAAGAGAAGACTACAGATAACTGAAGATTGGAAGGGACGTTTACAGTTTCGAATGGAAGACTGCCGCACCGCTTCATATGCAAAGGAACTTTATTTGCATGCCTTGCCTCGAGAAACAATATAATGTTTTCCGTGATTGTCTTCAAAAAATAGCTGTGCACTGAAAGGAGTCGAAACAGAAATGTGAATAAGCTAGGAGCAGGAGGAGGAATAAACTTTTTTGAGTTGAGTGGACCGACTGAAGGGTCGTCCTAAGTGAGCGGCGTCCCTAGTCCAGAACGTCATGGGCCTGAGCTGACAGCCTGGCGCTGTTCTCCGGATGTCGCTGGTCTTACTTCGTAAATAAAGAACGGCAGATGCTCTGTAAGCGGCTGTAAATCACAGCTTCAAGTTGGGCCTGATTGCGATTCGTGCTCATTGGAATGACATCCCGAAATGATCCCGAATGTGCGAGCCCCATTGTTCCTCTAAGCACGAGTACACAATGCGCGACACTGATAACATTCCTGATTACACCTTCAAATTTGTGTCGGACAAAGGGTAAGAAATAATGAGTGTTTTACAGAGGGCAAGCAGCTGTGCTCGCAATGTGTCACTGCAAACAGTTGCAGTTGAGGAGTGCGCTGAAAAATAAATATAGTTCATTTTTTTTTCGTTTCAGTACGTATTCAATGAGACTCACTATTGATGTTGTCCAATGTGCGTTCTTAATAATAACAAAAGTCAAGAACAGAAGTTGTTCTCGACAGCAAAAAAAATCGGTGGAAGTGGATCTTCCTCCAATTTATTACCTTGTAGAATAATCGCTCTCGTCAGCCAACTGAACCAGTTCCTGTGATAAAAATAACTCCTGCGCTCATATGGTCAGCCATCAAAAACGTACGTTTTAAGGCAAGGCGAAAGCCTTATGTGCCTCATCAGATGATGGCCTTGAAATATGCGGCGTGTGCTACAGAAAGTCACTTGACCTCTCGAGCGCGACCTTAAAGAACAAGGTTCGAGCTGGAATTGAACCCAGTATTTCTGCGTGGACGTGAAGTGTTCTACCTCAGGGCAGTTTCAATCACGCCAGTGATTGAAACTGCTCTGGAAAACGGCCCTACGCAGGCATCACGTCGGGCGAGGACTCGCGTTAGCAGACATAACAATGCGTGGAAGAAGCGCAGAATCGCACCGGTCGTCACAGCATGGGAATTGCGCAAGAAGGGATTGGTGTAAAGCTTCCTACTCATTACAAAGAGCTCAGCCGTCATACATTCATCATAACCACCATCATCAGCCACAGCATCAACGAAGTGCGCGTATTGCCTTACGTATGCGTAGTGGAAAGTTTTCGAAAGTCTGCAAAACTTTAAAAAAATAGCAAGAGGAAAGTGCTTGCATGAGGTGTTGAAAGGTTTGATTCAATGCATATAAGATATGCATTTGCTTGTTGCGGCGCATTTGTCTTACATGAGTGCCACCACACTTTTGGCCTCCTTCTGTTACGCCACTGTAGACTTTCTCTTATGAATTGAACACGCGTTAAACATCCAAATATGGCAGCCTCAACCTGACAAGCGAAGTAGCAGAATGACATGACTTCATAGTGCCAGACACAAGTGATCAAAAACCGTACTCGCCTCCTCGCTCCCCATACAACTCCCCTGTCCTGATACTCCTTTAGGAATGAAGCTTTACGCGTACGCTTCCAGGGGTGTCTCTATATGCTGGGTTGGGAAAGGGGAGAACCGTAAGTATCGAATGTATATATTTGATTTATGATAGATACATAATATGATGCAGTGCGTGCGAGTTGCCTGCGGGTAGCGTCGCCGGCAACACGCGGGCAAATGTCTTTCGCAAGCGCTGGTTGAGGAGCAAAAAATTTCACGTTCGAAAGAGCAAGGTTGCTCTTTCAAACATGAAAGTTTCTTCTCAGAAAGTTGTTTCTGTTTAATTATAGTTTCACTGAGCACCAACAGAAGGCTGCTCCTCAAACTGAACACTCGCTGAATTCTTGACGATTCCTCGTTAGGGAGCTTGTAATTATTCCATTCGACGCTTATGTTACCATGCAGCTTTTGCGAGACTAACTAATCAGATTTTTTATAACGTATGACTGCTAATATTGTTCGTGAAGAAAGCACACCCACGTATGTCTGTCGAAAATTTGTTAAGAGGTGTTGATTCTTTGGTCTACGGGGTTCAGCGTCGCAAAGTGACTCAGGCTATGGGAGGCGCCGCGATGGGAGACTCCGGGTGATTTCAAAAACCCGGGGTTCTTTAACGTTCACTGACATCGCACAGTACACGGGCCTTTAGCCCTTCGCCATCTTCGAAATGATACCACCGCGGCCGGGTTCGAGCCCACGTTTTTCGGGTCAGCAGCAGGGCATCGTAACCACTAATCAATCCCGACGGTGCTTGTTTCAGAGGTGTTTGAAGAAAGGGTATTCTACTGGGATGATTTTAGAGGTGGTATTCCTTGAGCTCTATTGACGCAAACTTTTCCGTCGTCGTGTTTCAGAAAAAAAGGGACAGCGCCTCTTAACAAGATGTTTGAATAAGCTAACTATGGACGTGGAGGCCAGTAGCACTTTGGCTGAAAAGCGCAACCGCTGCTCAGAAGGCACAAGCCTAGGCTAAGGGCGATGAAGGGAACGTGACTTGCTTACCTAAACGAAAGCAAAGTCACACTGTCTGGCGGTTTCCCCTGAGATAACACGCACGTCGCTCGGTCTGCTTTACTGGAGGTGTTTTGCAAACCTGAAGCCTTATGTGTTCCAGAGATGTGATGATTGAGTACGCTGGGCTCTCATTACATTCCCGGAGTATGCGTAAAAGGCTTCGCAACAAGATGTCGTGCTTCCCGTGCAGGCTGAAAGAAATAATTGCTTCAATATAACGCACATATATGAAAAAAAAACTTGGAGGACGTTTGAGTGTCGCCTTCAAGAGTAGAACGCGATAGCGTAATCGGTCTCCGTGCGCATCGCCTTCTCAATTACAAACCTGGCTTCGGTTGTCGGTTCATGCCTCAACCATGCCGTAAGGAAACGAACGACTGTGCGCGTAACATTAGCCGTTTCAAGCTATCCTAGAATGCCTACAGCAAGTACAGATGTTAAGTACCTACTACGCCATATTTCTTCCTTTTGCGAGTCAACAAAGGATCCACTACGTGTCCGTAAGGCAAGCCGTGAACCCACGCAGCTGTTCACTTTGTTTATGCTTTTGCAGCTGATGATGATTAAGCATGTCTGAGCGCTGTGTAATGGGTGGGCCTTTAAGACACCCACTCGCAATTCACACGTTTTGACGCCTGGCGCGATTCTACGCTTCTGCCACGCAATATTACGTGCATTAACGAGACTCCTTTCACTACATAAAATTCATATAGTGTTGTTTTCCGTAGTGGTTTCAAGTGATAGCATGGCTAGGTGGTAGAACACTTGCAAGCCACGTAGACGGCCTGGGCACTCGAACCGAAGTTTTTTATTATTTATTTTAATTGCATATTTCTCGATTTTTCGGGTACAGACAAGATGATCATTTCTCGCTCACAACCAAAGACGCCGACACCGACGCCGACATCCGAATTTCTGCGAAGCGAGCTCTTTAACGCTATCGCGTTGAAAAACGACCTATATCTCAAACAAGCTGCGAATAAAGCTCGTTATTTGAATTTGGGACAAAAAGCACATGTGTTAATTTCGCGTGGCGTAAATAGAACAGGTACAAGCCCGTGAGTGCCACATACATGGTAAACATTTCAGTAATTCGTCGGGACAACTGTGTGATATAGTGAGAAATTACTAACTGCACAGCCGGAAATAATACACAAAGCCGCTAAACAACACCCACCTACATTCTTTAGGAATTGGTTGTTATAGCCGCTACCATTTGTGGACCTAATGTGCTCATCATAGATCTCTTCGTACTTCCTCGAACAAAATTTGTATCTGAATACATATAGATTATACGCGTCACCATTCATTTTCGGCGGAGGCTTATGTATTCGTGTGGTACACAAAAGACGTGTCACGCCATTTTGCGTTGAGCATACGGTTCTAGCTCCAATTTTCGCACAATGCTAGACAAACAACGCATACGCATTAGAAAAACCTAATTCAATCCTGTTAAAAACATGAAGCAAACCACAGAACTGTTTTGCTGCGTTATTTTCGAATCCGTTGTAACGTAGGAACTGAAAAAAAAATGAGCTGTCAGTTTTCGCCGCAATTTGCGTTATTGCGATCCTCCTTGCATGATGCCCATGAAGGCCTCCGTAGAGGACGTTCGAGCGGTTTACTCTACGCTCTAGAATTCCTTCTAAATAAACACGTGCGGCGCAAGCAACCTGAAAACTCGTGACCTTATTTGGGAGCGCTTGCCTGCGTCAACTCTCTGGCTTTCTAGGTGTAACATTTGAGATTCCTTGGAATTCGCGAAAGCGAAGGACAGACGCCTGCGTTGGAGGTATAAAGCTCTCGTGAACGCGTATGGCTATTACAGCAATAACGGTGACGTCCCTTCTTGACTAAAGTGTTCTCCATCACTCGCGTACACCTACGCGTCCCTCCCTAACGTGCGCGACGCTTGCATCTGGCACGTGGCAGCTTTGCGCGCGTCATCGTCGCTGTTTGATCAAGCCAACACGCCAACTTTCGCTCCATTACATGCGAACACTTTCCACGTGTCTCGGCCAGCAGAGCTTCCGACGGTGGGGCACACAAAAAAACCGGGATGTGACAGTTTACAAGCGTGACGAAGAAGAACCATTAGATGCCTATAACAGCATTTTTTTTTTCAGCCCGAGCGCACACTGACAACTTGACATAAATGACAGCATAATAAGAATTATGTGCCGCTTTGCACGTTTTTCATAACTTTTTTTAGAGAAAAAGTGGAGAATGAAAGTTGTCATCCTAAACATGACTAATCGCTTACTCTTCTTATCACGTATGTCTGAAATAATTTCAGAGATTAAGTTGAACTCTTTTTTTTTTCTAGTTGTAAGTTGTTTCCAGAATACTTAAGGTTTTCAAGACCATAAACAGGAAAATAACTTGAACAAAGTGATATTTGCAGTCACCACGGAAACATAAGTCTGTCAGTCAAGACACGAGAGCAATTCACATAAGCACGAAGTCCTGCCAAACACCACACTAGAGGTGACACAAGGTCGGGTCACACGGACACGGAACCTGATTACGCGTGAAGCAACAAGGTCAGCTCAAAATTACATGCCTACACCGAGCTTTCGCTGGACTCAAAAACTTATATTGTCCATAGTTTTTGAGAATATCGCTCGGTTTTAAAAATCTGTTTAATGCCAAGAGTGCCCGCCACTGTAATGCATGCGTTGACCACGGCTCCCTATTACATTTTTTTTCCTGAAACGTTCAGGTTTTTTTCCTCATTGGGGAGTTTTAGATTAGCGTACGCAAAGCTCTGCGTTAGTGGTTGTCGCCACTGCGCATGCGTCGTACGCTAACGTTTTGCGGGCCCCCGTTAAGTGACGGAAATAGCGGGCGACCGCAACGACCGCTATCATTGCGTAGTCTATTCTAAAACTGCCTATTAATCGTAGCTTCGTGTTTCCGTTCAGACCTGCCTAACTTCTTTTATCAAGACGCAGTTGTTAGAAGCACTGATGACGACGCTGTCAATATATATTTTTACGTTTTATACTGCATTTAGCGAGCTTCGACGTGGTGTTGTGGCCCGTAGATGTTGGACTTGTGGAATGATGTGTGTTTTCCAAAAAGTTGGCGTCCTATTTAGCGTGGGTTCTTATTTTTCCTATATCAAAAATACCTCTTGGTAGGCACGTATGCGACACAAGAGAATTCGCGCAAGAGGTTTCACACAGCACTCTTTATATTGAGTACGGAACATGTTAAATAGATAAAAATATTCACACAAGGTCTACGATGTGCATTTAGAAAATATAGACTGTCGTAGTTGTGCAGCAGATCAAACGAAATAGTTATTTCATACAATATTCAATATTCATGCGACAATAGAACATTACGCGTGCTTTTTCATCGCAGTTATTTGCGGTATGTATACGCGCACAAATCCTTTATATAAAGTTATAGGAAGCACAGCCAAACCTTATTCTGTATTCTCAGCAACAAATAGTAATCGCGTTTCACCAATCAATGCCTTTCTGTGCATTAGACCGCAATTTACTGCATTGATGAACCTGAAACCTTGATACAGTGCAACTACCTTTTTTTTCTGTTCTTCAGTCCTTCTTTCAAGCTGTGCTATTCACTTGCCTTACAGGTATTGTGTTTATAGACGAGTATTGAATTTCATTCATGGTGGGCAATCCATGTTTCATGAAGCAGCGTAATTATTTTTTTTTTCGTTTTCAACTTGTGACTTGTATTGCATTGAGCAAGCTGACTTATCTACCTACCTTTAGTTTTCCACTTTAAAAATTTTTGTTTTCACTACGATAATCTGCGTGTCTGCCAATCTACAGCATTCTCAAATCGGCGTAAATAATTAAGCTCGGAAGTGCGCAAATCTGTTTGTTTACAGGTACGTATACCGTTGCACTTGCCCTAATGTATACTTCCCAAGCACAAAAAGGGTGGCGGTGCATTCAACCTCTGCTGGTTATGCTGAACGTTAATGAGACTCACAATCATTCGTACAACGAATGGGTGATTGGTAACGATATGCTTCACATAAATATACGATGATTATGTATACGAATCATATACGAATATTATGATGATTATGGTTGGGGATATAGACGATGCAAGTGACAAAGCAGGTTTGAGGCTTGGGCAAGTTCAGAGCGTTTAATAAGGAACCTGACGTGATGTTCTTAATTCCTATATGTATGTACTCATTGACCCCCAACTGCGCCAGCAAACCGCCAGCAGCCAGACCTAATCGGGGAGAAAATTTGTGATGCGCTTTGCCTGCTAGGCAAAACCAGTTGTCAACAATTATGCGAACGCTAATCCGCCAACGAATCTCAAATAAGCTACTCGAATAACTGTTCGCAGGAGTATATTCTAGCGTGTGCTCGCGCTCGACTTAATATCGGACAGCCTGCCAACGGAACAGCATTTAGGAAAGAAAAGCTCACTGAGTACGGTGTTTGTAATCGCTTCCTTTTCTTTCAAAGCATTGCATCGTGTAGCCGCGTAGATGAGCTTGTACAGGCGGGACTTGCCAGGTTTTCTTAATTTCTGAGTATTTTATTTTATAGATTTTATGTCAAATTCTCGGCAGCAGATCTTGATGGACCTTAAAACAAATTAAATTTCTGTATTCGATGGGAACAAACTTACTTGACGTATTTCATTCGCGCTATGTTCTACATACGCGCGCGTTTTTCTTTTGTTTGTTTCTTTGTTTCTTTTGGCAACGCACGAGGCGTCGCGAAATGCTCCGCACGCAATCCCGCCGAAAGAAAGATCGATATTCGTGCAGCCCTTCATTTGCCGCGGCCTGCATCGCGTGCTTGGTGCGCGACGAATCACTAAAGCCAACGGCGGCAGGAATCGACGGGAATTCCTAGCGAGGAGTTCATATTTGCATACGGCCTCTTCCCCCTCTGAGCGACAATCCTTCTTTCCCAGCGCTCTTCAAATCGAGTCTTCCCGCACCATTCGAATCGTTTGTCGTAAGAGTTAAGGAGCTAAGACGGAGGGGGCTGGCCGTAGACGAAGCCTTGCCATGATTTGTTCCTCAAGCACAAGTTTTTCCGAAGCCCCCAACGTTGTCACTCATTATTTTCTTCTCTGCCACGTGAAAACTTGGCGACGCATAGCGCCCGGAGTCAGCGTTGAGGCCATGGCATACTGAAAGAAATAAAAAAGCAGCGAAAAGTGCAGCCATTGGCTGTGCCAGCTACACCGTTGAGAGACATATCCCCACACGTGCTGAAGATCCTTAACGCGACCTAACGTTAATGAGCACAAGCAGGTTAACAGCAAGGCTTTGGCCATAGGACACCGTAAGGTAAAAAAAAACAAGAACATTGCCTTCCAGGCACCACGAAAGAGTTAATCGAATATAAAGAATGACAGAAGTAGAACAATGCTAGGTGTGTTTGAAAAGTAAGATTAAGGACAGTGCGCGAGTTAGCTCGCAATTGCTTCAGTTTTCGAACTTGCTTTTTTGGTATTATTGTAAAATATCGAAATTCACAAGGAAGCAGGCATTTTAACATACTGCCGGAATTGTTGGTCCTCTATCACATTAAATGTCGAATCCTTAAAGGGACTGTCTACCGCTCAGAAACATTTTTCTGATTGTGGTGAAAATGAGAAGATCGTTCGTCACATCGGCGGCAACGAGCATGCTTTTGCCCCCCAAGAAAGGAATTATATTTTAAATTTGATGTTGAAAATCGTGAAAGAATGACCGCTAGCGTCACCCAACGGCGATGTGGTTCAACCTACTGGTAGGACAAGAAATCCTCGCAGGTAGGCTCATGTTGCCTAAAAACAAACATGTACAACTTGAAATTGTATTTTACGCAATTGAGGCACCTTTCGGTTGCGTGAGACAGTAATTTGTTGCTTTTTTCTCACGTATCCAAAAAGGTGCCCGGTGGCGCTGCTTGCTGCGACGTCTTCGATTTCGTCAGCTTCAACTCATGCGCTATGCCACGCGGCTCACCGCGTTGGTCGTACTGTGCCGCGCTGTATTGTTGTTAGGATGTCTCACGTGTGCTGCGCTGTGAAGGCGCGCATTTATTGTCTCGTTTTGATGAATCAACTTGGCTTAGATTGCGGCAGCAGTGCTGAAATAAACGCATAGACTGCGATTACAGCAAAACAAGTGCTCTATAATCGTGTAATTTCATTTAACCGCTAGCGTGCTGAAAACGACTGTTATATTCACTACAATAGTTGTTCAGCGAAAATAAAGTAATCCTACAGAAACCGCATGTGCTTTCGGTTTTAATTTTTACCGGCACTACAATAGTCATCGCGTCCACCAACCAGTGTTGTGGGCATCTCTCACGCCAACGGAAGAAGACGGAACGCAGATCGAAAAATTCAGGTTTAAAATTTTCCACACACTTTCCAGAGAAACCTCTGCAAGGTTGGACACTTCAGACGGTACGCTTTCTATTGTGGTACAAAAAAAAAAGCGATGAAGGACGGTAGACAGTCCCTTTAACGGCGTTAAACATGAAGATTCTGAACGATGCTGCGCAAATATTTGAGGAGGCACTTTGTTTACGTTTTTTGCTGCCCCTGCAACATTAGCTATGCACTCTCATAAGTTAACTCCAAAATGCGCCTTAATACGTCTCGCGGTGTTCTACCCTTGACGTCATTCATACAAAGTGTGCGCTTTTAACCGTAGTTTTTCTAAAGTAATCAATCGCCGGTGTGTTTTCTGTCACTGCCGCATATTTTTTTCTTACACAAAGATGCCGAGTTACAGGTGTGTATAAACTAGATGGCACATATACTCGTCAATTTGTGAATTTATGTAGTGGTCTATCGAACACTGAATATATATCTGATGTAGCTTAATTAAACATTGCTGCAGCGTTCCCATAAAATGTTTTGAACCCGGGAAAGCACCACATAAATCTAATGAAATGGCGGCACTTTTTACACATGCCTGCTAAGCTACATTTTGTGTCAGTTCTTAGCTCTTGTTCAGCTAACAACAGGAACTCAGTTGACTAGGGTAGCTGTTCAGGCTTCTTGGTTTGGCATGATACAAGGTGAAATCGTATAAGACGAAGACATAGACGAGGTTTGACACACACGAGCGCTGACTTACAACAGTATTTTATGTGGAAACAGGCAATCACATATATAGCTCAAAAACCATGACACATCACGTGTGCGCCGTCTGTACAAAATTCATATCAGGACGCAAAAAAAAGAAAAAAACATAACTGTTTCCCAGAAAGAGCAATTGACGGTTTTGAAACACATGCGTCACCTAATCTATCGATTAACTCGGCCTCAATAACCTCGCGGGTTACCTGCTTACAACTGAACACTCATTGTAAGTCGGATCATACGTGTTCATAACAGTGCATGATCTGCAGTGTGCATCTAAAAACCTCCTCCGGGTGCAACCTGGTTAACCTCCCTGCCTTTCCTTCGCTTTTATCTCTCTCTCTCTCTCTCCTCTCATCCCGGACACGTTGTAACGATGCTCCCGGAGCCTGTCATTAGGGCATCGTCCACTTTGGCCAGCATAATAGCTACCACGGGTCAAAGGCAAATTGCAAACTGTACCGTGCGCAGTCAACGAAAGAGGTACAGAAGCACGCTGAGACACACGTCTGACGAACTGACGAGACACCCGTCTGACAAGACACCCGTCTCGGTGCGGTGTGTGTCGGACGGCGTGGGCGCTTCATACTGGTACAAAGTTCGTTTTCCGAAGGTGCCGATTAAGCGCATCCTGTCTTTTCTGAAGGGTACAAACTTTGCGTTTTACCAGCTGACAAAGAGGAGGGGGGGGGGTGTTGTTGTGGTTTATTCGAAGAAAAATATTTACAAGCTGTAAAAAGCGCCTTTGTTTCTCGCCACGGCCTTTCAAAGAGGGGCGCGGGGGACTCACTAAATTGTGTATCCTTGTAATAACAATAACTTTCGTATGTTATAGTTATAAGATGAGACAGAGATAGGAAGGAAGAGAAGAAAAAAAGAGAGAGAGATAGAGGCGCAGTGAATTCACTGCAGCGTGCGGGACTGCACCACAAGTCAGAGGAGTTCGCACAAGCCCGTCGTCCACCCCCTAATTTCTCAGAGAAGGGTAGCCAACCGGACGTTTTTCGTGTTAACGTTTCTGCCTTCTCCCTTTCTGCTTCCTTCCTTCCTTCCTTCCTCATAATTACAAGAAATATAGTAGAAACAACTGCAATGAGACAATCACTAACCGTTTCAAGGAGCGCGGATTTGATTTACAAATTATGAAAAAAATAAAGCACTTACCTATAAAATCCCATTTTATTTATTACCTACAACTTGTTTTTCAAGTTTCATCGTTGTTTCCGTGAATTCTCTTATTCTGCACAAGTATCGAGGGCTAAGTTCGCTTGTGCGACATCAATTATTTTGGGAGCTGCACCTGTCATGCAGGTTGTGTAAGTACATGTCCCGAAAGAAAAGGCAAGGCGTTTTTATCTTTAGACGGATGCAATTTTAGAAGTTCGCGGCACTTCCTCCCCAAAGGCGGATGCTCACGAGCCTGCACCAGTGACCGTGAGGAACCAGACTGACGTCATGAGCCGGACGACCGGTGACCTCGCCACCATTGTTGTATCTGACTAGTAGGTAATGACCGGTGACCTCGCCACTTAAGTTGTATCTGACTAGTAGGTAATGAAGTAGCTTTACTTTAAAGGACTTCCACCGTGCTGTCGAGCATAAAAAAACAATGTATCTGCTAGGACTTTCACAGTCCCAATGTTTCTGGGGGATTAGTTGGTTGGTGAACGAAGTGGGAAATCATTCTCGGAAGTCTCCCGAAGGAAATAACACACGCCCATCTACGTCCACTCAATTTATTTTGTTTATTATCTCATATATTGCTTCGATACTCCTCTGCAACAAAATAAACTGTTTATTATATCTGATATTGCTGTTAACTTATATAAGGTAGGCAATATAGTAAATTAAGAAACGTCAAACTTGCGAAAAGAGCTTACATTATCCTTGTTTTGGCAGGTTTAGGTAATACTTGCGCACGAACACCTGTTGCTCTCACTATAAGGCGGTGGTGTTACAGACTCGGTAATCTTTAACATGCTTGACGCCAATACTGAAGTGGAGTTGCTATATATTTATAAATTTCTTTCAAACATTACAAAGGTTACGTTTGCTACAATTTCAAAGGTGTTCTCAGCATTTACAAATTCACATTTAATTTTTTCAGCAGCAAAACCATTAGAAATGTTCGAGATGCGGTAACAAAAAAAGTTCTATGACCTTTAGGTTTACTACTGAAGTTAAGTGCTTTGCATTTGAAGAAGTATATTAATAAAATGTATATACGCAATGTCGCAACGTCCCCGTAGAGTAAGGGCAGTATAAACAAGCATAGTAAAGTGTTCATAGCTCTGCTGTTGACGCCCATTTCCTAGCAAACAAAAACACGCATTCGAAACGCCCACGGGCAAGGGCACTGCAGGCGACCAACTCTAAGCTATCCGACATCGAAACGCCATTCCGTGCTTTAGTGCATAACCTGAGCCAAATGGCAAAACGACGCCCGCAATCAGGGTTGTTGCAGTGGAGTACCGAAATTGCATCCATAAATAATGTTTATCGCTCCTCTTTCTCTGGCTGCCGTCAAGAGGCTCACAAAGCAATGCCCTTGTTAGCAGCAGCGCGTGAAGGCATTCTCACTGACGGCCGAGCATGACGCAGAGAAATATGGATTTGAGCGCGTTGCGAATGGCTGTACTTAATGTCGTTTCCATTTTCCCTTCAGTATTGTGTATTAGATCTTTTGCAAAGGACTTATGCCATAAATGAAGTGGAGGCCACGCAGTAATGAGCTCGTCAGATCGATGGAGGTTTCGAGCTTTGAACGAGAAAAAAAAGCTATCATGGACTTTGAAGTATTAGCTGCTGCTTTCATTTGTTTCTGACTTTGCTTTACAATGAAGCTGCCTTAGTCTACCCTGTGCTAATAATAACAATATCTGGGGTTTAACGTCTTAAAACCACGATATGAGTATGAGAAGGCCGTAGTGGAGGGCTCCGGAAATTTTGACCACGTGGGGTTCTTTAACGTGCACCTAAATCTAAGTACACGGCCCTCAAACATTTTCGGCTCCGTCGAAAATGCAGCCGTCGCAGCCGGGATTCGATCCCGCGAACTGCGGGTCCAGTCGAACGCCATAACCACTAGACCATCGTGGCGGGGCTAGTCTACCCTGTGCGGTTGGCGTCATAGTAGTAGCTGTAGTAATGAAAGATGGAGGAATTTTGAGGGCTTGTTTATTTGTTTGACAGAATCCCAACTAAAACCAGCAGATAGTGAAGCCAAACAAGGTATAGGGAACGTTAATAGACCTCTCGCGGGGAACGTCACAGCATGACGTCGACGCCGCACGTGCCACGGTGGTGGTTGGCAAAACACCCCCCATTGCGGGCTCAGCGTGGTACTGTCGCGCGGTGCTTGGGGCATGTTTTTTTTTTGTCTTTTTAACCTCTAATATTTGAATAATGCCGTGGCAACATTAGTTGTGGTATGTGCCAGAGAACATTTAGGTTTGTCGTAAACTGCTTGACGAAAAATTTGTCACGCTGGCTGGCTGTTTAACTTGGAGAAGTGAACCCACGGGACGGCCTGTGCGAGGAACAGCGGCATCGTCTTTAAAAATGCGGGGCGTTTATTGTGGCGTGTAGTGCACTTTGACCGGCATCGAGGATGGTGGGACTGACTGCAGTATTGTGTGTGGTGTGTGCTGGGTGAACAACAATGCGTCTTGTTTGCGAAAACATTGTCGCTCGTTGTGGGCCAATTGCTGTGAATGGTTCGGGACTGAACATCAAGGTGCGACAGCTTAGTGAAGGTAAAAATACATTTGACTCGATGATATGCGGGTGCGTGCCTCTCAGCGTTTGCGCTGTGTGCAGGGAAAAAATGTGCATAATCTCCGGCCTGAAAGGTACGACCATGTTTTAGCATTGCCGAAGCTTCATGTGCGGTTGGCCACGGCGAATACAAAAACACATTAAAGGTATCGCTTTTTATCGGATATCCAATACGTCTTATGGAAACAGTCAGTTGTCTGTCATATTGTTAGCTTGCCTTTACGGATCAATCTTTGTGAAGTGACAATGCACATTCCAAGTTTGTGTATCAAGTCTAAAGCAGCGAAATAAGTACGCAAACACGTTGTAGGCATCGAATATAGTGAAGTAGCCGCGTAGTTAAGAGAATGTTTATATAATTAAATTATCGCGTTAATACATCGCAAAACTGCTCAGTGGGTTACGAAGAACGTTGTAGGAGAGAACGTCGCTTTAATTTTTACTGGGATTCGTTATCCTAAACCGAACCACGGCTACGAGTGCTTCCTTCTTATTCTCTTTCTTTTTCTTTCATTCATCTCCGATCGGAATTTTGCGCCGTAAGTGAGAATCTAATCCGTGACCTCGCGCCCAGCAGCTGAAAACCATGTTGCCGCCAATGCTGTTCATCGTTTGAAAGTGCTGCGCAGATGTCGCGACGGAAATTGAGTACGTTCACATCCATGCTGCGTAAGTATTTCTCCAAATACCAGTCATCGTGAACATGTACAATGCTCGTTTTCGAATGGCATAAGATTTTGTTATGGCTGTCATCAACGACGAGCAAATCAGCATATGTTGGCCCAACAGAATCGTGCATTATGGGCAGCGACTCTTCCTTTTAATAGCTGTGAGTTCCGAATATAGCAATCTGTAGAAACTTCTATCGAAATAACCCAGACACACGCAGCGCTGCTATGCAGAGAAGTCCCGCCAGCGGAACTTTCTTGCCAACCAGCGCCTGCTCCGAGGGCGGTACTTGTGGGTGGGACACTCGCAGTGACGTCACACTGTTTGTAAACAGGGAATGGTCTATTGTACTGTTGTAAGCCTATAGTGGTAATTTTGATATAGATGTGCAGAAAGTAAAGTGGACAAAAAGACACCTTGCCGCCGGCAGGGACCGAACCTGCAGCCTTCGAATAACGCGCCCGATGCTCTACGAATTGAGCTACGACGGCGGTCGTACCCTCGCTCACTTTATCGAGTATTAATGTGCATGCAAACCTAGGAGTGCTGGTCAGCACCGCTCGTAGCCATGACGGCGGGTGAGGAACACTCTTTCTTCGCCAGCCGGCGTAGTATTAGGAGTAGTAGTAGTGATAGTCGTAGTAGTAGTAGTAGTATTAGTAGTAGTAGTATTAGTAGTAGTAGTATTAGTAGTAGTAGTAGTAGTAGTAGTAGTAGTAGTAGTAGTAGTAGTAGAAGGAGGAGGAGAAGGAGGCGTCACGCAGGTCACGTGTCCAGAGGAAGGAGTGAATAAAGAAATAAATGAAACGCAGTGGTTATGATGTTGCTTGAAATAATAATGATGATGATGATATGACATAGATGCTTGAAATGAAACTAGGCTGTCTTAGTCTACCTTCACATACATTCGCGCGCTTACAGCCTAACTATCCCACGGTTTTCATGGCGTGAAACTAGCTGACCTTTTTTCTTCTTGTTTTCTCCTTGACACTCTCGGTTAAGAGAAAGTGCGGCTGACTCACGAGATGTCGATTAAGTGAGTCGAAAGATCAGCGCACGCGCTCCACTCACCACTTCAACCTGAATATGAATTCGATCAAGGCTTAACTTGAGTATTGTTCGGACACCTTCATTTGCAATGTAGGTCGTCCAGATGTTCTGGGCGCATTCTACCGATGTTGACGTAAATTCTCCCCAGCGGCCAAGTGTCTAAGCAAGACGATCGTGACGGAAAGTGATTATAACCGATGCCCAAACTGGTTCTCAGTTCGTGGAGGCCATCGGAGGCGAACTCATTCATTCCCCCATAGCGAGTGCTATCCCGCAGTGTATATCCAGCACTACACGCGTTCAGTCGTCCCAGCCGCCGCACACCGGCTGCGTTTCACCTCTCATAAGCATTTCAGCTTGCAAAAACGTTACCACGTGAGGTACGTCCTAACAGAAAACGTTAGAAGGCTTACAGACATATTGTAGCGCTGCTGCAGCACAATCACACAAGGTCGATTCCACGAAAGATAAAAAAAGTGTGTATATTTGATGTTTCCGATTTTCCTGATAATTTTGTATGTTGTGCACATATGACTGCACAGCACGAAATCGCAGTTCGTTCTCAAATAAATTTTTTTTTTCATAACAGGAAAATTCGACAAGTGTCGCCGGTTGACGACGACCAGTTTACGAAGAGTGCGTTTTCGTAAATTCGCGATCATGCTGGCAGGTACTCAAGCTATATATTACAAATATCTTTCCTTTTGGCGGAAGTAGAAGTAAAGAGGAAATAGCTCTTATGATTTCATGGAATTCTGAGCAAATTATGTATTTTTAAAAATTCACGAAAAACGCTGCGTTTTTGAAAATCAGTCAAATTTGGGACGCTATGGCTACTTCTGTGAACATCTTAGCTTGTTAATATTTGCAGCATGAATAGGCCTCTATGTGAATAATGAACCTCTAAATTTGTATTTCTCTAATAATTTTCAAAGTAGTAAATTTTCATGCTCGAAACACCAAAAAGAGAAAAGTGCTCCTCGATTCAAAAATCTATAATAAAAAAAACCCAATCTCAATTTTGTTCAAAGTCCCCCAAAATGTTCTCAAAGGACTGCAGAATGATATTATGAAAAAACATGTTGTATCATTTTTATTAGGACAAAAGCAGAAAATGTCAAACATTGTGTTTCCAGAGCGTGGTGGCTACTGCGTGAAGGACATCTCTAGTAACAAGAAAATACAGTAACACGTCTTTTTTCTTCTCTGAGCTTCGCTAAACAACAGTAATGATCTATTGTCGGAAAGTGGGAACTGTTTTGTAAAGAAAAAAAGATCGTTCCAATTAAATGCATTTGCGACACCACTTACATTCCTCGTCGACGGGCAGCACGGACATTTTCATTCCTCTGGATAATTTTTTTTAAGTAAATGCGCTTACCTATATAAAAGCACGAAGCTAAACGCGAAATTTGTGTAGCTGAGTCGATCATGCATTGTAAGAATGTGATAAATCGCAAATAGCGACAGTGGTGAACGGCGAGTACCGCAGTGCAACCTGCACAGCAGCCACACATTGTTTGCCAGGCTTTGTCGCTCTGCACGAGAAAATGCTGGGGTGTCGATTGCGTTGTTTACACGATACATTTTTCACCGCTCGTCGCTCTCCCGCCCGGTCTCTGGATCCGCACCGTGCGGATCGTGTGGCGGATCGAGTGGCCCGCGCTACAAGCACTCGTGTAAACGGAGTAGCATGCGTTAGGCGGACAGGTGCAAAGGGCGGCGCGATAGACGCCCGCCTGAGCAGACGACAGCAACGAGCACGGCTGTGCCAGTCAGCCAAACACCACCTGAGATAGAAGTTAAGCATCCAAATTGTGCTTCACCTTGATGCAATCACTGTCCTACGCTCTGAAGGTGGTTACGGGTAGGCGTTATAGCCATGACCGAGATTTTGTACGGACTGCCTCATGGTGCACAAAAAGAAAATTCCGCTGCAGCGGAATTTTCGTTATGTAGAAGATGTATCGAGTCTCTTTTGCGGAGGGTCATGGAGTAGGATGCGCGCTCAATTCAAGAGGGAGACCAGATCTGCCAGCACTGCTTCAAGACATACAAGGCAGATCTGGTGTTTTATCCGTGGCCAAAACTGCTGCCAGCAATCTTCACGTAATCGATTCTTTTTAAACTCTGCATTGATCACATAAGGTTTGACAACGTGCACACTTGGGCCAACAAAAACCACACGTCTTGGCGACCGCTCTCCAGAAATTCATTTCCATTCATGAAGAGACCTTGGCTTTTATACCAATCTCTCAATTCTGGCGCACCATATCATCATAAGAGACGCATGGAGGGAATGCGTTCTTTAGCATGCAAGATATGAATTATATTCAACTGAAATAGATGAAAGAAAAGGAGGCTACAACTGAAAGTGCCTACTGTGGCCAAAACTGCTGCCAGCAATCTTCACGCAATCGATTCTTTTTAAACTCTGCATTGATCACATAAGGTTTGACAACGTGCACATTTGGGCCAACAAAAACCACACGTCTTGGCGACCGCTCTCCAGAAATTCATTTCCATTCATGAAGAGACCTTGGCTTTTATACCAATCTCTCAATTCTGGCGCACCACATCATCATAAGAGACGCATGGAGGGAATGCGTTCTTTAGCATGCAAGATATGAATTATATTCAACTGAAATAGATGAAAGAAAAGGAGGCTACAACTGAAAGTGCCTACTGTGGACTGAGGGATGTCTAACACTGGCGTGAAGTCGCAAACCACGCAAATGCATTTAATTGGAACGATCTTTTTTTCTTTACAAAACAGTTCCCACTTTCCGACAATAGACCATTACTGTTGTTTAGCGAAGCTCAGAGAAGAAAAAAGACGTGTTACTGTATTTTCTTGTTACTAGAGATGTCCTTCACGCAGTAGCCACCACGCTCTGGAAACACAATGTTTGACATTTTCTGCTTTTGTCCTAATAAAAATGATGCAACATGTTTTTTCATAATATTATTCTGCAGTCCTTTGAGAACATTTTGGGGGACTTTGAACAAAATTGAGATTGGGTTTTTTTATTATAGATTTTTGAATCGAGGAGCACTTTTCTCTTTTTGGTGTTTCGAGCATGAAAATTTACTACTTTGAAAATTATTAGAGAAATACAAATGCAGAGGTTCATTATTCACATAGAGGCCTATTCATGCTGCAAATATGAACAAGCTAAGATGTTCACAGAAGTAGCCATACCGTCCCAAATTTGACTGATTTTCAAAAACGCAGCGTTTTTCGTGAATTTTTAAAAATACATAATTTGCTCAGAATTCCATGAAATCATAAGAGCTATTTCCTCTTTACTTCTACTTCCGCCAATAAGAAAGATATTTGTAATATATAGCTTCAGTACCTGCCAGCATGATCGCGAATTTACGAAAACGCACTCTTCGTAAACTGGTCGTCGTCAACCGGCGACACTTGTCGAATTTTCCTGTTATGAAAAAAAAAATTATTTGAAAACGAACTGCGATTTCGTGCTGTGCAGTCATATATGCACAACATACAAAATTATCAGGAAAATCGGAAACATCAAATATACACACTTTTTTTATCTTTCGTGGAATCGACCACAAGAAGAAACACAAGACGATGGGGCAGGCGCTTGTGTGATTGTGCTTCAGCGCTACAATGTATGTTAGTAAACGCCAACTTGCTCAGGAACATGCTCTTCTGCAGTAGAAGACTTGTATTGGAGGCTTGGAAGGATGCTTGGTAGGCTTGGAAGGAGTGGATTACCGGGGTTTACGTGCCTGAATCTAAACGTGATGGTGAAGCATGCCACGGTATGGAACTTCGGATTAATTTTCCCATGTGCTTCTTTCGGGTGCACATAAAGCTAAATAGAGTGGTGTCCTTGCATTTCGTATTCACGAAGACGTACACGAACAAGCAAAACACTAGTTTGTGTATCGGAAGCTCAGGTTAAACTGAACGTTACTAAATTTTCGATAGCATGCCATAAATTATCCGCAGCTTCTCATTTTTCTCGTTGCAAACATAAAGCAAAGTAACTTTTAAGGAAAATGTTGAATTAACCACAATATGTTGCACAGTGCAATTGAAATGCTATAGTCGGCCCGCACAGCAGCTGGTGCTTTTTTGAGCCATTCGTGAATGCTTGGTTTTCGCATGGGACTCACATGCTATCATAATGCGAGAGCAAGGCTTTTTCTTTCATTAGATACCACAATGAGTTATGCCGGTGTCCTCAGTGCTCAACGGTGGCGCAAGGAAGCGTCAAGCACCATTTATTTATTTATTTATTTATTTATTTTGTTACCCTCAATCGCCAATTACAGAGGGGGGTGGGTTACAGCATGAAAAATACAAAACAACGAAAAAAAAAAACGACAGTAGGCCATGGCGGCCTACTGTCGCGGTTCAGTTGCTGAGCACTGTATCTATAGTGCTGCAAAGCTGAACTAACAGCGTTGCTTGTGGCTGACCTAGATTATTAGCTAGGGCCTCATTAGCAAGGTCTTGATTACCGTGGTCCTAATTGGCAAGTTCCTAATTAGTAGTATATATTAATTAGCGCGCTCTTAATTAGCAAAACCCCTTTCTCTCTCTAGTCACTTCTGTTTATTCCTCTTTCTCTTTCTTTCCCTCCTTTCTCTTCCGCTGATCTGCTATGCGCTAATTCTCTTTTGTTTCATTCAGAAGGCCCATGCATTCAAGGAACGCCCACATCACATCCATCCTGTAAACATCAATGGGTGTGCTGGGCACAGGACATATTATCCGCCGAGTTACTAGGCGATACAGAAAAACGTGCTATAACTATTTTGATTTCGCGAATGCACGTCGCCAAGAGCAAACTGTCTTGATTTATAGTCAATCCTAAGAGGAAGAGGACGAAAAGAGCGCGCACCGGCCGAGTTATTGTGTTGCATGCGCTAGACGCAGCTTAGTTTTAGGGTCACGCAATAGGGGCGGCACGAAAAGCTTAAACAGATCCGCTGTTAAATGTTCTACAGAGAAAATCAGAATACAAAAAAAGCCAAAACAAATTGTTAGCGTACACTTCACTATGGAAGCACATTGGCGTATTGCTGTTCATGCTTCTGAAAGAGGGATTGTGCATACAGCACGCATACAGCTTTTTAATTCAAATTAGCATCTAAGATAACAAAAAAAAAGTAGCTGCAGATATCGTGCTCGCTGATGGGGTCAACGAAACTCTCTACAGCTCTTTATAGCTATTTGCACACAGCTTTTCTCGGGGATGAATTCGTGCTTCGGACGTGCATACATATGACGAGAAAATTATATTCCCGTTCCGTTTACTTGTTAGCTGTTTGCCCCGATCGACCGCCATGCACTGAAGAGAGAAAACTGAAAATTTTACTCAGTAACATTGCAGCTTCTTTCTCATGGCGCGTATGTTTCACCGTCCACATCATAGCGCTATTTCACGAATTTCACCGACCAGAATTTAACACGTTGGTCCTTTACAACCTTGCCTCTTTTAGCGGATAGATATATTGAAGAGACGACACTATGTGTTTCCCTTATTTTGATTTAAGGCGCTAGAAAATCAATCGGATGCTGATATTACCAGAATGAAACAAAGAAGAACTTACAGGAATTTCGCACAGTGTCAACCTATGCGCATTCATATTAAGCGTTATAACGAAAGCTTTCGGAAAGTATCTGATAAGTTTAATTTATTCGTGATAGACTTACTGCTATCAAATGCGTATTCCTAAACATGAGCATGTCAAATGGTAGGCGCACACTAAATTGCTGCCGCGACATTTGAGAAAAGCGAGTGTGCACTACAAGAAACCTACATACTTTTTAGATGGTATTGCGAAGAAAAAATGGCCAACCTTCATGCGTTTCTAGGTGTGTTTGAGAGAGAAAGATACCTTATTTATTATTCTTCTTTTATGAAAGCACACTAGACAAACGACCAGAGAGAGCTACCCAAATGACCCTTGTCTAGTGCAGGACCTCTCATGTTACTTGTATAAAAACGCTAATGTTGGGCACACCGATAAAAAAACGCGTAAGGCACATCAATATGACAATGAAACTAGAACCCAATGTCCGCATCTTCGCTAGGCGACTTAGGGGAATGTGTTGTAGTACAATAACAAAAATATTCGTTCGCATGCAGCGCTGAGCGCTTGCCAAGTTGGTTCCGCTTTAGGTGTATTGCAAGAAGTTCCAGCGGAAAAAAAAATGCTCAAAACTGACGCAAGTGGACAGAATGACGCTAGACAAAACAATGAAGATTGGGAAGAAAGCAGTGTGCGAAGGGTGCTTTGGTCTCCATTCCCTTTTCGGTACCAC
Source organism: Rhipicephalus sanguineus (assembly GCF_013339695.2). NCBI lineage: Eukaryota > Metazoa > Arthropoda > Arachnida > Ixodida > Ixodidae > Rhipicephalus > Rhipicephalus sanguineus. The sequence continues at coordinate 90,560,360 of NC_051179.1, forward strand.
ATCAATTCCCAAACATTATAAAAAAGAATGAACTGCTCTATTGCGTGAAGCTTTCGGCACACGGAACGAAGGAAACAACAGCCATGTTGTCCCCTCACTCAGCATGACACAGGAGAAAGTGAACTACCTACGCCAGGCTTCGCGATGGCATGCATGCGCAGTATATTGTCAAAGCCGTGCTTTTCAAAAGATTGCTCCAAAAGCTTCTCTCTGCTCCTTGCACATCGCTCAAGTCCAAACCTTAGGTCGCGACGTCAGCACCTTTCTGCTTACTTGCTTCTTTCTTTAGTGTTTCTTCGCTGGAAATTCGTGCGATATATATTCGCACGCGCACTACAGCCGACACAGGCTCGTGTTCCGAGCATTTTCCTGCGCATTACTATGCGGCTTACCGTCAGACTGCAATGGCGTACGCTCCGTGAATAATAATTTAAGCGAAAACCGAAACTTCTGGCGCAATTTCGGGCTTCCGATCGACAATTTTCTGACGGCAACGCCGCGAAAAAACGTCGGCAGAATCAGTAGAGGAGAGATGAGCACGGCCGGCCGGTGAACGTGAAAACGTTTCCGGAATACGCAAGTGTAGAAACAGTGCTGTCTGTATTGGATATATAGTTTCAGCGCCATCCAAATCTGCACACTTGGTGCCTAAAAGCACGAAGGAGCCTTCAGAGCCCACCTTATTGCGAGCGATATAGACACTTTAAAGACATGGAAAGTAAGTTGAAATTGTATATTAACATTCAGATATTCTGAGCGCGATTTCGTCTAAGCTGCCTGGCCATAGTTACCGATATTCGCTGTTTTCCATGCGACCACAAAATAAACTTAAACTGTTTTTTTCTGTATCACATAGTTATCAAAAACTCTGCCACATTCACGAGACATTCGCAGGTCGTCAGTAGTGTAACTGCTGTTCTTTAACGTGCATTGACATCGCACAGCACACGGACCTCTAGCGTTTCGCCTACATATAAATGCAGCCGCCGCGGCCGGGATCGAATCCGCCACCAGCGGGTCAGGTACCGAGCGCCGTATCAAACTGCACCGCCGCGGCGGAGAATTTCAATGATGATGTCGATTTCAATGAAAGAATTGAAGACAATTATTGGAGAGGGAGCAAAAAGCGTGTAAGCAGCAACTAGAAAAAAAGACTGGACTAATTGTTCAAGGACCTGCACTGTGAGTAGTGAAGGGTTCCAGCAAGTTTCAAACGCGAGCACAAGAAGAAAGGAACACAAAAGCCTTGTCCTGTACGTTCCTTTCTTCTTGTGCTCGCGTTTAAAACTTGCTGGAACCCTTCACTACTCATCATGTATCAACTGGCCCAGAAAACCTCACTGCTAACCCGCACTGTATTTGAGGGCCACGGACAAAACTCCCCACTAGGGTTCAAACACGGGACAAGCCAGCTGTGGAAGCAATAGTGAAAAACTGAGGAGCCATTTCACTCTCTAAATGTGGACGACCAGCGAAGTTTTAGCACATGAACCAATGTCAGACAAGAGTACATGTATTTGAACATGTATTTGTACATGTGTTTCTACATGTATTTATGATGAAGATTGATTGGTTGGGTTACAGCAGGCTTAGAAAACTTCACGGCCCAAGTTAAATCTGTGAACCACTGTCAAGTAGTTTAGTGATGCTTAGAACGATAGGAAACTGAGCTAGTTGGCAAGGATTCATCATAAAATAGGTAATGCGTACAAGCACAAACTCAAGAGAAGGGAATAGGACAAGACAAACCACCATTTGCGTTCTCTCGTTCTATTTTCTTGTGTTTGTGGTTGTGCACCTTACTTCTTTAATTATTTGAGGGAATTGGATTGGTGCGGCACTGCAAACAGAGCTGTTCAAGCACAGATTCTGAATTGTCCGCCTAGAAGTCTCCAGCGATGATCAGACGGGTAGTGTCATAACGGCTAATCTACGCAAATTGCGTGGTCATGAACTTCTCGATGTAACACTTGGGTGGGCCTACTTTAGCTACCAGTTCACACTAGTCAACGCTAAAGAGAATTGGTAGGATAAAAGTACACGCGCTAGAAGGCACTACCTCCGGGATCGGCCCGTATCTTCCGTATAAGAGCAGACGAAGTCCCGTGATCCGTACAACATACGTACAGTGTTTTCGCGACTCAGTGAGATGCACTGTAACACTGCACGCTTTGGTTCAGACGAACTGTCACACTGCAATGCATTGTTTTGTTCACGCAAACTTCCTGTTCCCGCACAGGCACTAAATATACATGGAACCCTAGCCATATAAACATTCGCTGTCAGATTCTGTCAGGATAACCTTTATTTGTCATCGTTTGCTCGTCGTTGCTGAAATTACGCGTCCGTGTACGATCGCAAAGATAACACCTCACAGGCGGTGTCCTTTCGTCGTGACGCGAAAAACATTCTTACATGAGTGCAAAGTAAATCGGTGGAAAGATCGAAACGACATTCAGCCCTTTGTCGTACCGGTATCGAGTTGTTCAGCCGTTATATCACAACACAGACGTTGCTTCATCGCCGTTCGTAAGCCCTGCTTCATCACGTGCCAAAATAAAGTACCGTTATCCATTTCGCGCCCGAAGACTATTCGTTCGAGCGAAAACGAAGTGAGCGAGCGTACTTCCGCGAGGCGCCGAGCTTACTCGTTCCTGTAGCCACACAACGCAGGTCGTTATAGAAGAGTGCCCCTGCGACACACCCCAAAGAAACGAGTTCGAAGTGAAAACAACTTCTCTCGTACGCGGCCACAGTCTTATCGGCCCGATCAGCAACTCTGCCCGTGTGTTTCGACACACACACACACACGCCGGCTTGCCTCAACGGCTCGAGGACCGCGAACAAATGCGCGAGAACATTGAGACACTTCCGCTCAGCAGCGGGAGAAAACAGTTAATGTGAAACACGACAAACGTCGAGCTTCGAGGGGGGTCGAAGTTCTCATGCGCCGAGATTGCCCTCTCGCGAAGGTTCTGAGAGCGTTCCGTTCTTCGACTCCCGAGAGCCGAGACACACACAGCGCCTTGCAGTGGGTCCTTAAGTTGTATGAAACGGAGCAAGGAATGGATGCTGTACACTGCGACGTTCAACAAATGACGATTGGCAGTTACAGCGGCCTCCTATTCAGACCTATCTATCTATCTATCTATCTATCTATCTATCTATCTATCTATCTATCTATCTATCTATCTATCTATCTATCTATCTATCTATCTATCTATCTATCTATCTATCTATCTATCTATCTATCTATCTATCTATCTATCTATCTATCTATCTATCTATCTATCTATCTATCTATCTATCTATCTATCTATCTATCTATCTATCTATCTATCTATCTATCTATCTATCTATCTATCTATCTATTCAATATATGCAATAGCACAGGCATTAAGTTCCATGATTCGACGCGACAAGGTTTGTACCTCATACCTCGTAAATGCAACTCAACTGGTACGATTCAGGCAAAATAAATCAAAGGATGTAATCGAAGCGAAGAATCCAAAATAGCGCATGTATTGCATACAGAAAAATAGGCAGCAGAAAAAACAGTGAAGCGATGTCAGAACCAAAAGATTTTTCGACAGTGTAAATTTTAAGTAATGAAACGAAAAACTCTCGCTACAAATACAACGAGGACGCCAAGATACACGAACAAGGCTTCCTATTTCAAGTATAATAAATAAATCGATGTCGAAAGAAGCGCTCTTAGCTTCACGAAATCTTCCTTGAAGAGGAAGCAGTATAGTATTCCATTCGTTCCCATGAATACTCGGGGTAGCTTCCGGCACAACATTTTACACCATTAAAGATAAAGCATATTATCTTAAATATATATAACGCGCCCATTTTCCGCACCGTATGTACGTATGTCGCCTTTACATGCTATGCCGTGCATAGAGAAATGCATCTTCGCTAGCCTTTTATATCGCTTATGTAAAAGAGTGTGACTTTCATTACATTTAAAGGCAAGCCTGTATGCACCTTTTCGACGCCCGCCGAAAATTAAACACTGCACATGGAGAAAAACAGGTATGCTACAGGTATGCTTTCCTTGGCATTATTGTCTGTTAGTTCTCATAAAAAATCGTGCCTAACAAAGAAAAATGAGCCCTTAAAAGCAGTCTTTCCTTCAGGTATGCTATCCGTAGTTATTACTCAAAGAAAGCGCTTCGCTAGAGTTGAAGTGCTCCTTTCACGAGTGGTTTCCAGGCTAAACCTTCATCAATGTGGTTTTTGTCACCGCTCTTGTTATCAGTGTTTTCGTTTATTTCTAAGAGGTGGGGTCCGTGGGCGCAGGTGAACGAAAGTGGGATTAATAGTAGGCCGCTAAGCTGCACTGACGCAAGCACAAAGTACAGTAGGCTACGAGCGCAGCTGCTCGAGCTCGCGGATGTCCAATAAGCTCATGACTATGCGGAGCTCGCAGCTCCTATATGGGAATTACGCCGCTCACGTTCCTCCCACATTAACAGCCGGCTCCTTGTTGAGGCCGCGGACCTGGTTCACCAGGACCGAGCAATGTTGGCATAGTCCTGAGATTCGGTTGCTGTATTCACTGCAGGTTGCGAGGACCACAGGTGTCCCAGTGAACCCAGAGACAACAGTATCTCGTAAACCCGCAAAAAAAGAAGAATAAGATGAAGATGAAGAAAAGAGCAAATGGAACTCGCACGGCACGCCATGAATTCTGGGCACGCGTGCTGACCATAACCATAGTGTTGACGGTCAGGAACGCCTCCAGGGGGCCGCCCGACCGGCCACGGTAAATCCATGCCCTAACCAATAGATATTTGCGCAGCATTTTGGCTGCCACGGCTCTTCACGAAACAAGTGCGGATCCTTTACAGCGTATTTACAGTTTGGGACGCCTTAAACAGGCGTCTGGCCTTAAAGTTGCATCTTGGTAGGTCTGTTTCTGCGTCCTCCGCATCGTCGCTAATAAGCGCGCAATAATGAAGGGAAGACGAATAACGTCTTCTAATTAGGCGGCGTTTAATATTGCACTGAATGCTACCGTAAAAGCAGGTTTTCGTCATACGGGGCCAAATATATAATTTCCTGATATTCTATCTCTTCGTCGTCCGCCCTCCCCATGTCCTTAAGGGACAACGGGATATTAATGTCAGCGCTGCCGCGAAGAAAGTTTTCTTCGTCAAATCGATATTATTGCTACATCTTTAAAACATGGCGTAATTTTACTTGTCGTTTGATCTTCTCAAGAAAGTTTCATTAGTATTTTCCTGATATTATGTTTCTTTTTTTGTGGGAACTTCATCCAATCAATTTTCAGTTGTGTTAAGTACTTCAGGGAAGACGATCCGATCAGCCTGGTGCAACAAACATTGCAGTCTACCCTTGACTCAAGTAGCTCCCGACATTTGTAACATTAGCGCAGAAAATACAGCTGGCGGTGTCCACCCTGCTTGTCAGATCCCCCACCTTTGCCTCTTGTTAATGATTCTAAGCTTTCAGCAGTTCCGTCTCGCTTAAGATGGAGTTAGTAGAATAATCAAAGGTGCTGTTGAAACCTACTCTGCCGCTTTTAAATATAGCGCTTCTCAACATTGGCGACCTGAACGCTATTGCTCTCTCTTTCTCTTTCTCTGCAGCGGCTATGTATAGATGACACAGAAAACACATTCGTGTGGCTCGTCTCGGTCAGATAAGTGCCCGTGCCACGCTCAAGGACGGGCGATCCAGAAGTGCAGCCTTTCGCTAAGCCTCGTAAAATAAACCTTGAACCATGTGCGTTATAGAGGATGATTGCCCGAGCAAGTGACCATGTAGATAAAACGCGCCCACGCGCAGGCGAAATATAACCGACTTGCCGTAACACACAAGGGCAAATGGGAGAGAAGAAGTGCGCAAGGTACTCCGAGTTGAGGTCCTCCGTACTTACAAACTTTCCGAGTCGTAGGAACAGCAGCGAGGTACGAGATCGTTTCTAGGTCAACGAGCGTCCAGCACGACTGCCCACGCAGGGGGGACCACATGGTGGGAAGAAAGGCTAAGAAAAAACGTATAGGTTAAAATGAACAAGCTGAATGAGCGTAGACGCGCGAAAGAGCTAAGAAGTTGTTGTGGCGGCGGAAGCGTTCACTTTAAGGAGTGCACGGGGTAGTGACCGCGTTGTTGTGAACGCTCGCCGTTGTGCTAGCGGCAACGTGGTAATGCGTTTTTGCTCTCAGTTCGGCCTCGTTTGTTGGGGCACAGTGTTATGCGCGTTGCTGCGATACTCGTACCAAACCACGGGGGACTCATTCGCTGCGACTCATTAAAGCAGGCTGCACAAAAAAGGCATTAAACTCACCTTAGCAAACTCGGGAGAGACTTGCCTTATTATCCGGCCGTCTCTTCTTTGGCCTCGTAGTGTGAGGTGGTTATCTTAGAGAATGTGATTACGACCTTTATATAGTCACGTCTGGCTTGCAATACTACCAAATACGGCAGGAGGTTGTGCAGCGTAAAGGAGGTACGCGAATGACCAGCTATTTACTGCATGAAAAATCTTCATTCTAGACTGTTTGCAAAGTTTCGTTCAGGCACGTGGCCCGCAAGAAAGTGAGCAGCGCTTTCGTGGCGCGTAACGCACCGGTCCTGCTTTGCTATGGGCCCAGAATATCTCTCACTTCTAAGCACGAGTCCCGTTGAAAGTGCAGGGCTGCCTTGAGAGATCGTCTGGCTGATGCGTATCGCCTGCATTCACACAGAACGTGTTTCAGGTCTTCTGGAACATTACATTGAACGCACAATGATGAGTCCGACAGCTGAATTTCACTCTTGAAGTAATTAGTGTAGGCGACGTTTAATCTGATGCGGTGCAAGCACGCATCAGATTAAGGTTTCGCGGCATATCAAAGTCGCACGATGGATCAGTTTTGTGAAGAGACCCATGCTGGTGACTAGCATCAGTCGAGAGGAATCGCTGGAAGCGACAAGCGTGCGCCGATACGAGTGTCGCCGCGTCTTTTCTCGAAAAAGGTATCTCGACCATTTCTCTCGAGGCGTCGTGTCCAGCTATGGCAGCGTCATCAGCCTGGACGTTGCCTTGTATTCCACAGTGGGCAGGTATCCACTGCAGAAAAATACGGCGATTTAGTTCGCAGGCTTTGTTGCATGGGCGTATGATGTCCATTACGAGCTGTTCCGTCTTGCTTGGGGACATCAGAGACTGCAGCGCTGATCTTGAGTCGGTGAATCGTAAGTAGTGTAGTCAATGTGTGTGTATTCATTCCAGCATTCATTCAACATCTTCGTGTTCAAAAATTTCATTCTAGATAAATTTTCTACGCCATTCATGAAAGTTATTTGCTCGTAAATCGCCTTACGAAGCAAATTTATGGTTCAGTTTTTTATAATGGTTTGCTTTTGCCGCCGCGATTGCGTCTCAGTACCTTAATAAACTTCGGTACCCGTTATAGCACATGTGCCTCCATTTGTTGGCTAAACCCTGACCTTAAGTGCCGAGTAGCCTGCAGAAGCACTAGCAGAGCATAGTCTTGTATAGTATGGTGTAGCAAGGGGGTGGGAAAGGGGGGTGAGCGTGAGGAGGAGAGATGTGCTGGTCTGGTGGAGGGAAAGGGGGAGGAGAGAGTTTAAAGGGTAGCACAGAAAGAATGAGAAAGAGAGAGAGAAATGTAGAAAGAAAAAGAGAGACAGAGAGAACATCAACGAAAGAGAGAGAACGAAGTAGAGAGAGAAAAAAAGGATAGAAAGAAAGAGGAAGCAAACATAGCGTCATCTAGCGACCATATACCGCACCACCTGGCCGCCGCGCATGCGTAGTAGCTAAGCCACGCCCACCGACGGAGACATCGCGCGCAACCACCGCTCTAAAATGCACAGCCTGGCTGCATATTCCCGAGGAGGAAGCCGCGGATCTCGAAGCTAGACGTGTCGGTCGACGGGGAGTACGAGCAGCGACGGGTGCGTGCTTCACTGTGCCAAGCTTTGGGCGACTTAGTGCAAACTGCTCGCATTTTTTTTCCTTAATGAATTCACCAGAAGTCATATATTGTTAGGACACGCATGTTTTCATGCGGCCTTGTTGTTGTCTTGTCTAGGGTTGCAACTAGTACAGAAGCAGCGAAACGCGCCGCATTAGGCGCCCTTGATTTAAGTGACATATCCCTCTGCCGAAGAAGTTATGAAAGACGCAAGCAATCTTGAGGCCGAAATGAATAATTATGTGCAGCCTTCGGACTTAATCTTGGCTAGGCGAAAAGAAACCCATTTACACGCGCAGCCCTAGTTCCCGACCAGTACGCCTGGACCGTAAGGGAAGCCATTAGGCGAGAACGGCCGACAACGGCATTGCCCGCTTCCTTAAGAGTCGGGGGTGCAGATATATTCTTGAGTGCCCAATAAAGCCCGCTAGATTAGAGGCGACAACGGGAGTCATTCCGTCTCGGTGGGCAGACTGTTACGCGGCGAGAGAGAGAGAGAGAAATACGAGACAATATAGGTCAATCTCGTGGACAACGAAGGGGGGAGACTTAGGGGGAGAAAATATTTGAGAATGACAGGAGAGCAAGGCTCGATCAGGAATGCGGGTTTTGGGTAAGGCATTCGCGTGCTCCTGCAATTATTCTGAGAATTCAGAGATCCTACTACGCGCGTCGCTGTGCGAACAGGGCTGGTGGCGTGCATTTCACGTATTCATCGAAGTGAAATTTACTTATAGTAGGCTGGGAGGATAAGGTAATTAAAGTTAACGACATAGTTCTCTTGCACGTTGTACGTAGCATCGTATCTATCTTTTGCACGCCTCTTCAGATGCTAACATATTCAGGTAAAGAACTTATACTTTCGAAGCGCGTAGATTAACTCTGCCTGTTCTAAGAACTAAGAATGCAAGAGGAGAAAAAGTGAGTTTGATAACTATGGTGAAAATTTGGCGATAATGAAATCTGTGCACACGCAGTCAGGAATAAAAATTCTGTTCATAGTAGCGAACGTGCTGTCCTCTTCTTCGGTCCCTGTCTTTTCAGCGCTAAGGCTTCAATGAACGTAACAAACCAAATAGCCCAAAACTCTGTTCTCTTGGATGGAACCTGTGACTCATATTATTTCTGAAATACCGCGTTCCTTCGTCACCGCGGCCCCAATGCATTTCCCGACACGTCGTAGGAGCGCCCATTTCGATTAGAACTGCGAAACAACTTGTCATTAGTATTGTTAGGTACGAATACGGATACCGCACTGCAATAAGCTCCAGTATAACCCCGGTGACGGGGAGATAAGAGTTGTTGGCGGATATGGATAAGAGTCTCTTACTGCACAATTTGAAGAGTGCTTGCACAGGTAGTTGACAAGAACTTAGCTTGCCGAAGGCTGTCGCTTCTCTAATTTTCTGAATCCAGCACTGTACAGTCTCTACAAGGCCCGACCTTGTTTCCCCCCCCCCTCCTCCGCCCATCATGTTCCGCATTCGGTCTTGAGTAGAGCCAATGTGTATGGCATAACGAAGCCTATATATGAAAGAAACGTTGCAGTAGGGGTCAGTTAGTTGCACAAAGGGGGGGTTCGCGTCGTCTGCCCCAAAGAAGACACAGGCAGACTGTTATAAGAACTCAAGTCACACATTTATTAGTGAAGACAATTCGAATAGACTTGAATAAAACAAGAGCTCACGTCGCACAACTCACGGAGCACTACCTTTGTCACTGGCGGGGCGCACATCGAACACGACAGCACTTCGCCGGCCACGCTGTCCGCCACTCTGCTCCCGACTCCTGAGGTGCGCGCTGGCATCTGCTTTTAAGGCATACGAGTCGGCCACGCGCATCGCCACTGCGCAGCACGTGGCACAATCAATCCAGCCGGGCGGTGGCCGTGGCTCCTGCAACTTTTACTTGACGTAGTCGTGCTCTAACGTACGGGCATATGTTATACGTGAACACACAACAATACAGAGCTGTCGGTGTTGTTCTTTGTTCGCCTATAATACGTGTGTTTACGTTTGAACGATTAATTCAATTAACACTAGGTATATAAATGAGTTCACGTGGCCACTAGAACGTGAATGGCACAATTTGGTGAATTTCAATGAGGGGAAGTGTCTACGTACGTATGCGATTGAGAACTACATCAACACTTCCGTACACACTGGTTAGATCCTGTAGGGTTCGTTTGAGCTTCTTCATTGAGGGGGAGATAGAGGAGAGATACAAGAAGGAAAGGCGCGGAGGTTAGCCGGCATTGAAACACCTTGTACTACGGGGAATAGGAGGGAGAAACATGTCGAGGAAACGACACATCACCGGAAGGCGCTTAATTCGGGAATGTTTCCGTGTTCAGCCCTGATACGGACCACATATTCCTTTACCCCATATCCGCATTTAATTCGGATGTTGCAGGGACACCCAGCCTATTTTATGTTTTCACATCATGACTAGATAAAATTACCTTAGATCGGCAGGTGGGACAGCAGTCTCACGACTGCCTGTAATAATCAGTCCGTATTGGTTATTTTATTTTCGTAACTGCGCAGATATTCACATGTATACATGCATCTAGAAAAAAAAGGAATTATGTGATAAGGAGTATCTCAATGAGGACAGAGTTCCAACAGCTAAAATCTAAACAGCATATGCATTCGTACATGTGCGTTCAATGTACACGCTTTTTATGTCGATCCAACTGCTTACTTTCTACACAAGCTACAATTAGTGGCAAAGGTGTTTAATCTTTGCACTCTCATAGCCCAATCATACCCTCTGTTCCATTTTTCTTTGATCTTTGAGCCAATAGTGCACAGGACTGGCTGAATACATGAGAGCACGCGGATATGTTATTTCGAAAGTTTTAATCATGCTTCCATCTTTGTGTTTTCCGATCAACTTCTTTATAGCATCCGCCACCGTCTATAGGTAAAGTGCGTCCTGCTGTAAATGCGAAGTTTTCATCTCGCCGATAAAGTCAAACTACCCAAAACTCGCTGCGTCTATTCTAGCAAGCATATATTTCATCGGGCTGTGATAAGCCCGCGGCGATAATTTCGAGGCTCTTTTATCCTCTGCTCAAACCCGACGATGAAGGTTGTCAGGAGAGACCTCAGTGTGGTTGCTCCATAGTGGAGTGGCTAATATTTTTCCGGCTTATTAACGTCCTGGCGATGAATGACTGCGGGTCCTCACATGGTGCCACATTGTACGTCTACGCAGCCACGTCTTTTTGGAAGCATTTCATAAGGCAGGATAAAGAGCGGTATCCATATGGTCACTGCGCACGTATTGTTGTACCTTAGCATCAATCAAAGTTGAAGCAAGGAACCTGTAAGCTCAAAGGCAGCTGCACTTGTTTCGACATGGGTGGGATATTCAGCTCATTCAAAGCGCCAAATTAATACAGCTCAACATGGAAGCTCTAGCGTTATAGAGCCACATTTGCGTTCTAAGAAAGAAGGCAGCTGATCTACACCGCGACGGTATTGACCTCAAAAAGTAAACAGTGCCGAAAGATCTCGCTGAGCGAAGTCATGCATGCAAATTTCATCAACGCTGCCGTTGATTAAAAAAGATTCGTGGCAAATCACGAGTGTCATCTTGGGTGTACTTCACGCAGTTTCTGCTTCGTCGGCCAAATTTCTCGTTGGGTAGTAGCCCTCGTTGACTGGATGCACCTATTGATAGTAAACACTAACATTTTAATGTGCGAAGAGAACGAAAATAGTCAGTCGGATTGGTAATTAATTAGTTCTAGGCATTCAAAAATAACCGATGGCGAAGCCGCCGATAACATATAAGAAGCCTTACTCTCACGTCTAATTCAGATGTAGGAATCATTTTAACAGAAAAAGCTATGCCGACGAACAGGAAATTGCGCGTACTGCCAAATTTCTTTTTCGCCGACAGCCGAGCTCAAATGATTCAGTATGAATACAAACAAGAAAGAATTTTATGGAAAACAGAGACTTGAAGTTAAAAAAAATTCATGCACAGGAAAGATATCTGGATCCAACATGTCGAGAGAATGACTGAAAGGGCCCCTGAACCACTCCGAGTTCAAAGATGAGAGGATGACTTTCTTCTCGCCTTCTACCGTTCCTACAGCAGGCGCTATCTCCTCCTCGCCACTTATTAGAGCGTTGCTCTTAGGCGCCTGTCGCTGCATTTAGTGGCGTCGCCGTTGTCGTCGGCGGCGCAACCGATGGAGCGAACAAGGACAGAAGAGAACGCAAGCGGAGTCTGTCGATATCCACGAGCCACTGGCCTCTAACCTCGCATTCTTCCTCCGTCACACGCGCTGACCCCTCAGTCAGAGCTAGTGCGCATGCAGGGCTGGCACGTGCACTGCGGCTGGTTTCGCTTGTGGTAGCGGAGCTGCCGGCGTTTCGCTTGATGCGCGACGCCTACAATGCAAAGAGTGGTTTGCGTAACACTCGAGCGCTGGCAATTTCTCTGGCAACACGTAACGACTCCAAGAGCATCGCTATGCGTGCCAGAAAACGGCAATTTCAGGCAACCTTTCCATGCCCTGCAGGGAGTGTGGGTCTAGCCCAATGTTCCACAAAACTACAGTTTGGGCTAAGTCAAAGAATGAAACCACACGGGAAATATGGGAAGCCCTCCACATATCGAGCCAGCAAAGCGAACGCGTCAGTTAGAGCTCCAGTTCAACCTGCTAACCCCGACAGAAATCGAATTTATCAGATGCAACACCACGTTTTCTGTTCAACAATGTTTCATCCCATCATTTACTATAAGCGTGCGTTACGTTAGAAATTGCGCTAACATGATGGGTATGCTAGCGTGCCCTTTCTCGGGTACTTTTGCGTTGCAAAAGTATTGGCCTGCCGCATAAACTTTCATAACATTACGCGGTGTATAGACGATGACTAAGGGCAATCGAATGTCTCACATTTTTTTTAGCATTGATGTGACAGCGTCACAACAACCTTCCTTCACAAAGTTTACAGCAACTAATATTACCCCAATGCATTCGCAGCAAAATAACTATAGCCTTCTGTTCTTCTTCTTCTTCTTCCTATTATTATTATTATTATTATTATTATTATTATTATTATTATTATTATTATTATTATTATTATTATTATTATTATTATTAATACACAAGGACACAGACGAAATAGGGGGGAAAACCGACTGACAACTGCCGCCTAGAAGGGCACCACGCCTGCTCACTCTTTCGGATCGAGGGAATAAATACAGGAAATGAAGATAGGATGAAAGAAAGAGGAGAGAAATAGAGTAAGAAATCGAGCAGTACGGAAAAGGCACCACGGTGACCTCTTCAAACTCTTTCGACGATTTACCTCATTCGAACTTTTATATTGGAGAATTCGGTCTCGATCACTCTTTATTTACGTCATTTTGTTATATTCTTTGCATAATATAGTTATACTAGCAATGCATAATGCGTTTCTACAGTCGCCGAGCTTTTATCAAGGATACCAGTAGAATACAGCGGTAGGATCAAGGCACTACCACATTGAATTCAGCGATGACTCTGCAGAAGCGTGCGATGCCGAACAAATGCAATTTTGAACCTTTTTTGAAGTTTTCGTGTCTTTGCTCTTCTAGCAGCTTAATGTGTCATGCATTTAAACCTAATGCCAGGGCTTCCTCATGGCGAAACATCCGACAATTTATTTACGTGTTTTCCAACAGTGTTACTTAAGATGACGTTAATATACAAAGGACTATAATATAGTCACCCCCCCCCCCCCCCCCCCCCCATGCGCCTGCAAGCCCACAAGTCTAGCTAACGCCAATGAAGCCGATTCTAACTGAATTGCTTGGTTTCGTGAGCTTTCGTATTCAAATCTAATTTTTAACATATCATGACCGTGTCTCGCGCAATCCTTAGAGACTTATAATCATTCGAGTGTATGCTGTGCCCCATATCTAAAAGTATACGACCACATATTTTTTGAGTACATCCAGACGCAACAGAGTGCTCGGTTGCGCTGATGTGAAAGCGAAGCTACCATTTCCTTGCGCCTCAAGATTTAATACTATATAACCCCCTAAATGACGTCGCTAGAGCTAGGTGCCGCTGCAGTCACGTTGCTGCAACAATGCTAAAATATTCAACTGTGAGTATTGGTAACCATATATCGAGCTTTTTGATTGGTGCTTTACAATGCCTGACACTCAGAAAGAGCATTGTCAACCGAGCAACTTGGTTCGTTCTTCATTTTCACTTTAGTTTTGGCGTACACAACTACTTAGGTTGATCAGCTGGTTACTCGCAAACAAGGCAGTTATTTATGTAAGCGCCTTGTTTACGCCTGCCATGAGGAGGACGGCAACGGCTGTAATAAAACGGACATAGAGGCTGTAGCACGTACTTGCATAATACGTTGACAGATGAAGGCCTTTTTTTCGGTACAACATTGCTAGAATATACAGGCAGAATGGTCACAGAAGCGCTTCACATCTAACGCTCTTTCTCTTTCTCTTCGCAATGATCAGTGGAGCAGGCTCGGCTACCTTATAATTATAGCAATTCATAATTAGGTAAGCAAAAGTCAATAAATATAGACTATTCCCTATATATGTGATCACACTGGTTCAAAGAGGGCTTCAACTAACCCAACAGCTGCATTGGTGGCCTAGCGGTTACAGTATTAACGCGAAAGCCTTAGGTGCCTCTTCAAACGAGAAAATTGACCGGCGTCCCGCGTCGAAATAGCCCGTCAGTGGCGTCAACTCCAGTTGTGCAAAAAATCAGCATCACGTGATAAAGTCATCGTATGAGGTCATCACGACGTCACAGGTCGCTAAATTTGTCAAGTCATTACGACGTAACATAACGCTACATCGCATGGTGACGTCATGACAGGTCATCATTGCTTGGCCAAAGGCAAGTAAATGCCGTAGGCAGAGCAAAACAAGGTGACGGGTAGGAAGCTTGCAATGCCTGCGTTCCTGGAAGCATTGCAAAACCACGTTGGTTGCAGAAAGCTTTCGGAGGGGGGCACGGGAGGTACAATACATCGACTTAGGGGAAAAAAAGTAGAAGATGGCTTTCGCCTTCGTGTCGATTGGGCAGATGCATAAGAGACCTTGAGAGTTTCTTGCGTTGCGAAGCTCGACGACGCGGGTTCGATTCCCGGCGACGACGGCCGCGCTTCGATGGGGACAATATGCAAACGTAGAATTGCACTTAGACTTAGCTGTACGTTAAAGATACACAGCTATAGTCGCTTACAACCTAGCAAGAAATACAAGCTCTCCCCCCTTCCCCTAAACTGCGGCGCGCCTGCCATAGGTATGGGCCAAATAGTCGTACTAGGTGTTTTCCGTAGAAACACTGAGTATTTTTCTTTCTCCGCTAACTTAAATACGACGCATGTTGAATTAAAGTTCGTCGTACTTTCTTTATTACTCTTGACTCAACAGTGATCTGGGCATATTTGCTGAATTGTCAGGAAATTCAAGCTTTCGACCGAGAACCAGCAACACGAACATGTGCCTTGCATGGTAAGGTCACGTACCTGAAAATACGCGAGACGTTGTTGTCGTCACGTAAATGAGCAGATGCAATTGGTTGTGACAGCGACGGCTGTGGGCGGCGCCTTCATTTTTTCTTTGCTTTTAACAGATAGCGAATATAGGCGAAACCGATCTTCCCACTGTTATGCACCTAATATTAATATCCGTGTTTCAGCACGTAAAAATACCCGAACTATATTTCTTTGAACTAAACAACTAGCGTAACGGCGCCAATCAAACCCTGCAGTTCAAAAAACTGTGCAGTCAGCACACTTTCCTTTTTCGTTCTGTTCGCCTTATTACTTTCTGGAGCTGTACAGCAAATTCCGTGGCACTGTACTTGTTTGCAGACAGATTAACAGCTCTCAATTCAATGCCGTGGACTTCTGCACCGTATAGATGGCCACTTCATGCGAAATCGTGGAAGACAACAATTGCACAGACTTATAACGAAACCAATAACTACTTTTAACCACGCCTACTTCACCAATATCTGTCTTCAGGCCACGAGTAAATGAAATAATTCTTTCGTCCTCTTATATGGAGCCAAATCAGAGAAAATTTACTTGTCCTTCGGGCTTCCTACGCATTATTAGCCTTGCTAGCTTTAATTAAAGACAGACCTTGTGCGCCTGGTTTGTCTCATATAAAAAAGGGCGCGCTTCACTGCCGCCGCGTTTCTATTCTGGAGATCGAACTGAAGAGCCTGCACCCAACTTTTATAGTATTCTTTTTAGGGTTGTCAACATCGATCAATCCTTTGGTCTGTGGCACAGTGCCTAGATGGTACCGTTTTATTAAATCAATAAACGCGACGATTGCTGGAACATGTGCAGCAATGTATTTGCGCTTTGGTAACATGAGATGGCAAACGCGTGAGGGGGAGACAGAAAATTAGGTGGGTAGATGAGATTACGAAGTTTGCAGGTATAACGTGGCAGCAGAAAGCACAGGACCGGGTTGATTGGCGGAACATGGGAGAGGCCTTTGCCCTGCAGTGGGCGTAGACAGGCTGATGATGAACATGAAGCACTTCTGTAGATTCGCTGTGTACAGTTGGAGCAAAGAACATATCAAATGTCGCTGTGGTTTTCCAACGTTAAATTTTAAAATGAACTCTTAAAAATGGTACTAAAAAGCAAGAAACTGCAACAGTTGCAATCTCTAGGTCAGCTTTACTAGACTGAGCTAATATTTTACAACTATAGAAATTTTTGAGAGATCGTAAATATTGTCATTACTTGAGCGTATGCATTTGCAATAGATTCCACTTGATACGAAAATGCCGACGGCACACGCAAGCCGAGTACGCGTAAACCTATTATTGGGTTAATATCGTTAGAGTTAGTAACCACAGTAAAAAGCTGGTGACTGTTACGCTAGTAAAGTTACTGACTTTGTAATACTACTTCTCTGTAGGTGGTAACTGCAAAGTCGTGTTCTGGTAGTAAAGTTACTAACGTGGCAGTCACTACCTGCAGTTAACCTTGTTTTATTCGACAGCTTGAAACTTACTTGGCTGCCTCGGAATAGCAGTTGTCTTTACGAACGTGTACTTTATCCTACTGGAATGGCGGAAAGGGCCGGTTGAAGCAAGTGTGGTATAGAAGAGACCGCAATACACCTCTTGCGTGGCTATACTAGGATGACGTACCTGCCCTTCGCATAGGATCACGGCACTTGAACGATAGGCCCCCAAGAGAAGAGACCTGGAGATCTGGAACTGGCTATAGGGGGTCTAAATAAATATGCATTTAAAGGAACAGATCTTTTTGACAAAGCAGACATTTTCTAAGTATGCATTAATCGTAACAAGAAAAAAATATGGAGCAAAATATAAAGAAGAAATATATTTATGATAGGAGAATTGCGCTATCGTGCAACATGTTACATTCATGCAACGGATTGTATGTATGCTATACATTAAAAGTAAATACAGAGAAGCAATTAAACCATGTCAAGTGTGACATGGCTCATCAATATAAAATGAAGCAGAGATTATAGAAAAAGTGTGTGCTACTGGTACTGTTCATTTTTGTGAAGAAAGTATTTTTTAAGCGCATAGAAAATACTTTTGATTTCTTTTATTCGACACAGTATATCACGCAAATCTTAACTCCTGCAATTTGTTAGAATGTAGAGAATTTTCAGGCATTCAACATGGCGACGCTTTGCAAGTGTAGTCAAGCCTAGCTGGGGAAGCAAATTCGGCAGAGAAAAATCTCTGTCACCTTTTGCATACAAGACGCACAGCCCTTTTTTGAATGGATGCTATTCTTTTGATATCACATTTTCTGGGGGGGGGGGGGGGTTCCACACAACGCAGCCATATTCCAGAGAGGGAAGAATGAGAGCTTCTTACGCAAGAAGTTTGGTTTCTTGAGAAGTAAGGTGGAGCGTACGATGTAAATAACCTAATCTCTTAAGGGCCTTGTTACATGTGAGATCAATGTGTTTAGACAATGAAAATTTGTGTCTTATAAGGATACTGAGGCACTTGAATTCGGACACACTGCATAAATTGGTATTAATAAAACCGTAGTGAAAAGTCAAGGGGCATGAACGTCGGGTAAATCACATAATGACTGTCTCGGAGAAGTTAATATTCATTTGCCAATATTTGGACCAGATGCAGAAGTAATAGAAGGAATTTTTGAGGGTGGCATGATCAATCGGAGATTTAATAGTACGATTTAGAACACAATCATCTGCGAAAGGGCGTATCCTCAGAGAGGTGTGCAAGGGAAGGTCAAGAATATAAAGCAGTAGTAAGAGGGGACTTAGCACAGAAGCCTGGGGGACTCGTGATGAAACAGGCATGAAATACGAGTGAGTAGAGTTGAAACACGCATATTGTGAACGCTGGGAAAGGAAGTCGGATATCCAGCAAAGCAAGGATGCATTCTTTAACATGTCAAACAGCTCGTGCAGTAGTTTATGATGTGATACAGTATCAAAGGCCTTACCAAAATCAATGAAAATGCCATCAAACCTGGTCACCTGTGTCTAAAGTGCCGATGACGTTGTGAACGAATGCTGTCAGTTGAGTAATGGTGCTATCACCACATCAGAAACCATGCTGGGAAATGCTTAAGATTTTTCGAACTTTTCCATTCCTCCTGCCTTTTTCAGTTTCCGTTCCTGTTCGACAGTAGAGTACAGCTGACCGGGTTCGGAATAATTACCCCTGCTACGTGTACCTTATGACTGCTGCTCTATCGCGGTTGTGTAGTCCTGTACTATTCATCGTTACTTGCATCAAGCACTTTGATAACCTCACTGCATCCAATATTAACATGTTTAACTTGCAGTTCGTCCTCGTGCAACACTGCGATTCTTTTTTTCCCTGTTTTTTTCCTAAATCTTCTATCGTGAACGTTCTCCCATTGCTGCTAAACGTTATAGCGCTTCGGCAGAAAACACATTCACTTCTTGCACTGCGCAAATATGCTTTGATGTTGAATATTCGAAGTTCGTGCTAGCAACCCCGGTTGCACACTACCTACTATGCACCTTTCTCATAAGCTTGCCTCTAAACTTCCAGAATATATTTATACATGCCGACGGCTGTTATCGCTCTTTCATTATTTTAAATAAGCAAGAACATAACTATCAATAATTTTTTTCAAAACTTTTTGTACAGCAAGAATTTCTGCGAAGCGTGGCGTTGCGACTGTCGGCTCAATCGTTTATTTTCGAAAAAGAAATGTAGCGAAGAAAAAAATAATCGGGATATCCATTTCGGCATGCAAATCCCCCGTCGTCGTACTTTCGAGATGCTAGCCCTGCAATCTCGACTAATGGCATTCCGCAAGGAATAATTATTACCCGAAGTGATTGCTCGGGGAAAAGTCTCTGGAGGTTCAAATCTACAATAATAAAACTTAAAAAAACGGTACATGGTTCAAACAAGCACATACAACCATTTAGGACGCCTGTTACAGGAATTAAGGTAGTCTCGCTCAGAAATACCCCGTCTCTTTGCTGTGTGCCTTACCTTTCTTTTTAAATTCCACGTGTTTCCGGCAGCATCCATTTCCGTCCCTTTCACAAGACTATCTGACGCGAAGTCACGACAGATCAAAATGTGCGCCAGGTTTGTACAGGCAGCGGGCGCGAACGATATACCAACAGTGCCGATAAGTTTCGCGTTCCCCGCTCCTCACTTTTTTCTTTTGTCGACGCCGAAAAGATTTGTTGCGACACCTTTTCCTGGCGCCACCCTTTCGATTGCGCTCCCGTGCGCTTCCCCCATTCAGCTTTGCACACCCTTTCTACTCCCTCGCTACCTCGGGAAACGGGGCTCGTTCAGCCCGCCTTCCGGCGCGACTCGCTCTCTAATGATTGGCCGCCCAAGTCGCGGTCACGTGGCAGTGGACGCACGCTTCCATAAAAGGGAGCCGTCGCGCGGGCGCCAAACTCGGAGCGCCCTGCACGGCACGCCGTCAATCGTTCGCTGCGTTCCTCTTCCGTCATCACCAACTGCATCACGAAGCACTAGTAGCTTTCACTGAGTTCACCGATTCATAAGTTTGCAAGCGTGCGCTACTTAGCTTGAAGTAAATCGTACAGCTTTAGCGTCCCACTTTTTTTGGTATTATAAAGATAGTAAGCACAATATAAAGACCGAAAAACGCGTAGTTACAACAGCTTACTGAAGTCCAGAGACGCGCTCAGCGAGTTGACGTTGTTCACGTAACTGTATACAGGCGTAGAGGTTGAAACAGGTTCCGGTCAACGTTGCCACCGCTCCAACAGCTATGGCATCTTCTGTCATCATGCTACTTCTCGTCAGCATCGCATTGTGCTCGCGGCTCAACGTAAGTAGGTCTCGTCATTTTAATGATGTCACAGTGCCTTGACACTGTCGCAGCAACCTAATGCTTAAACATTATGATTAACAGGGTAGGTCGTTTGCATTCACAAAGGCACATTCTTGCGGAACTTAGCAGTGTGAATATAACTGCACGGGCCTGTTTTAAATTTGTTCTTGAGCTTGCCTTGAAGTTCATGTTACTACAACAAATAGTATACTCCATTGCAAATGAGAATAACACAGCGACGAAGCATGGAAGCGAAAGTAGATCACGTCTCCACGGAGCCCACAATCTGAAAGGTCCACAGCACCTTTAATTTTGGTGCTGGCTGACAACCGGCATCAGGTGAGTCAAAATACCTGGACAGCTACCGCAACGATCAAAACAGACGAGCAGCTGTTTACTTAATCGCCTCCATGAATATGGACAATAATTTCTACAGTTTGTTCTGATCAAAGCGTGTTTTCATTTCCCCAAACAAATACAGTTTAACGTTCTGTACAGCTTTCTCATGCGCAATTTTAATCCATCATTGTCACACGATTGCGTTGTAATTGAAATGAGTTGCGCACGAATACTTTTTGTCGTGCGCGATAGCGCAGTGGTACGTCTCACACAAAGTAATAACTGTTTTGAAAACCCATGAGATTAGAAGAGATGCAGGCTTGACATATTTTTGGCTGTTGAAAGGCTTGACGTTACATAAGAATATTCTATAGCTTATCATTTCGGAACATGGAAAGACTTCAAAAGGCATCATCCATAGCGTATCAAGAAGATGAAAAGTGAGGTGGGTGATTACCAGTTTCCGGGGAAAAAAAAGAGTAGGTGCTCCTCTCAGTTAAACTTCCGTGATTTAAGTTTATTTCGATATTTTTTGCTTTCATTCCAGTGGGACAGCATGGGCGCTGTGTATTGACACATTGTCGGTGGTATTTCTGGTAAAATGGGCGCAGACTCGACGTCTTTGTATGCCAAATATATTGTGCTCTGTCGTTATGAGAATAATTAGGGTAGGTTATACTTGGGGCGCCTAAGTCCTTGAACAAGTTTCATTTTCATTTCAAATTGTGATTTACAGCACAGGGGAAGACACGAGACAGATACCAACGAAGACGATTTCTATCTCTGTTACTTTTGAGCTCGCATTTGGATCTTGTTATTATCGTTCGTTCCTTAACGTTTTCAGAAAGGGCAAATGCTTGAGCTATTTTTTTTTTTAAATCTCACGTCATTTAGGAGGGAATACCGTTCCACTCAAGATTTCGCGAACCTACTTGGTGTGAGAAACGCAGATGTAGAAGACTGATTAATGCCAGCTCTTCTGTGAAGCCATGCCATAAAAAATAAAATATTTTGCTCCCGGTATGTCAGTTTTGGTCAAGCAAGCTTCATGACACATCATGACGCTCGATGACAACGCAATTTCGCCCAAACGGTGAAGTAGTCACGACAATAGCAACATATAGCAGTAAACATCCCCTCAATTGCCAAACGGGCTACCAGGCGCGCACAAGCGAGCCGAAACTTATCCCTCCCAGCTACCGCGAACACGCGGTGTCTCAGGGCTGGCGCGAATAACAGCGCATGCGAAAGTAAGCGAACGCTTCGCGTTTCCTGCTTCGGCGTGTACAGGCGTCACGGCCAGGCCAGCTCTATAAAGTAAGAGACGTGTACTAACCTCCTTACACCTGCAGTTACTGCGCCCGCGGGCCGATCAATAATATTATAGTAGTAGTAGTAGTAGTAGTAGTAGTAGTAGTAGTAGTAGTAGTAGTAGTAGTAGTAGTAGTAGTGAGAGAGAAAGAAATGGCGCTGACTTCTGAAGCCCACAAGGAAGCAAGGTGCATCATTGTAGGGGATAGGAGAATGGAAGTTGAAGAAACGAGAAAAACAAAGAAAACAAACAGAAGCGCGGAAATACGGCGCGAATCAAGACGCCATCTTTCTCGGGACAACCTCCAACCCTTTCTCTCACAATTACAGCGAACGACTCGCGGTGCTCGATGAAATGCTGTAGTCACTTGGAGTTTACAAAGAACAGCACCGCAACGGCACCGGCCAAAACTTGCTGAAATTGTTCCTAATATGCCTATAAAACGCTGCCTGGAATATTCTTGAACATTTAGCAAGGTGTTAAGAATGGACGCAAAGTTATCAAAAGCTCGCTTGAAGTTTAAAACAAAGTCTCACCTGTTGCGTTTTTCTTTTGTGTAAGCGTTCTTCTACCTGTGTTAAAAGTTTGAAATCCAGCAAAAAATCAAGGATCGCAAGATAAAAAGGACATCGATACGAGGCTGCAACTAGCAGCTCAATCAGATCAGATTGTTAAGACACGTAGTCAAGTTGTCTACCTTTGTCGCACATTGTGCGCTCATTTTATCTCTTGTGTTTGAATTAATTCCGGGCGCTGCAGTGGCCCATAATATAAACCTTCAGCAAGAGCTGAGCAGCTGAACACCATCGGTCACGGCTGTCCACGAATAAGTAATGTCAACACTGCACCGTACTGCGTTCAGATTTCACAGTTTCATTCAATACCCAGGCCAAACGTAGGATTCCTTTCATCATATATGACTAGAGCATAAACAGACATATACGTAACGTGTTGCAAGTAATGGGTTACTTGTAACCCATTACATTTCATTGTAATTTTCAAACTCTTCGCTTACTCTTTTTGCGGTGTAGCTATCCTTTTATTGCGATCACTTGTTCCTGTAATCGTATGGGTAATTACACATTACAAGATCACATGTACCTCAGATGTTGCCAAGAATTCGCCCGCGGATACTTCAGCGTTTCCCTGCCTGATGTGCGTTCTTCGAGCGCCAATAGCAATGAAGCACGTCGCACGACTCGGAGACGCGCATCAAAGCGCTGTGCAATCACGAACAGGCACGCAAAGTGTTAGTACGGTACAGGATCGCACATCCCTCTGGAGCGTTCATGGAGAGGGTCTTAGGCGTTGCGGCGGATGATTTCACGAGAAAACGCGGGAATATAGCCCGACGCAAACTTTGGTAGGCAATTGCTGCTGAAACTGAACAAGGTATAGGAGCCAAAAAAAAAAAAACATGAAATGTATAAATGCGGAAGCGATATTCAAGCTGTAGTGTTGTATAAATGGCGAAGCCACCGGAAAAATTGGTACCCGCACATGCACACGTCAATAGTTATCGTCTCAAATAACAAGCTGCACATTAAAATTTGACACTGTATAGCGTGCACCATTAAAATAACATTTAACAAAATTTGAGGTACGTACGTGCAGGTACCGATTTTTCCGTCTCGATTTACCAGCGGCCTCGCTATTCATGCCACGTTATCTGTGTATACATTTGCTACCGTAATAAAAAAGATGCGTAAGAAGTAACGTGCGGTGTAATCGATTACTCTCGAGTAATCTGTAATTACATTTTTGAGGCTGTAATCACAACTTTAATTGGTTAAATTTTGGAATGAAGCAATTGTAATTTTATTTTGTAATTTTTTTTCAGCAGCATGTACAACTCTGAGCACAACTTAGAAAAGACAGTATGGTTCGCAATTCGGTCATGGCGTCCACAGAGCTTACTCTGATGTTGTCTGCGTGGCAATTAATATTTGAAGGCAATAATGACGGACACTTGAAACTTCAAGGTGTACGCCTTTTTGTTTAAATTTCGCGCTTTATTCAATAACTTCGCTCTTATTGTCTTCATGATGCATATTCATGAACATTTAATTTCCAGACAGAGCAGTTTAAACCACCAAAATATTTCCTGCTAGGACTTTACTCCCTAAAGTCTGGTGGACACTTGGTGGTGTACTTGTATTTTTGGCCTTCTTTTTCGATTGCACCAATCACTAGTGAGGTATTCAGGGATGGCGTAAAAATATAAAAACTATGATATACCGCAAGTCCGAAAGAACAGGTGCATAAAAAAAAATTCAATCGCACACAGACTGCCATAGAGCCTAGATGCAGATGACGTATGTACGGGCTAAGCCTCATAAATCTTACACATCCTGACAGTTAAACTTTCAGCATACATTCCGGGTGTACCATGTCGTTACGTAGGCGGCAAATCCTACAACATATTTAGAAATCTTACCCCACAAACAAAAGTATTTCGCAGTTAGACGGCGTTTAGGCTTTGACCCTTCGTAACAGCAGCGGATGTGATAACGACGCTAATGCCAGCTTGATGGGTAATCGTGGGCGCCGCTTACGTAATACAGGCGTCGTAAACAAGTACAGCGTCCAAACCCAAGCTCCTGCGACGGCTCCGTCCAAGGGACGAACATGAATGTCAAAAGCTTTTTCTGAATGCATGCGCCGGAAGTCATTGCAGAAGCGTAAATGCGTCGCGAAGGCCACCTCCTGGCACCACTTGTACGGGCCTGTCACGCTGTTTACTGGCACACTATAAGGTGACGTTAAACCACCTTCGATCAGCAAATTGATTATCACTCTTTCTTATTCAAATAAGTACATTGAAATACAGATGTTATCACAGGTGATAAGAATGAGTTCTATTTCCCTACTGAGAATTCGCAATGAAAGTTCGTTTAAGTTACGTATTAGCTATCAAAATTTTATATGCTGATTTGACAAATCATGTATATTTCTGGTCCAGCTTCATCTTATTTAGCAATATTGAACAAATATTATCAAAGCTAATGATGGTTTAAATTAAACAGACGTTCTCCAGATTCCTTAGATGGTAAGTTTTCGCTTATCATTCTTCAACACCGATCACATTCAGGGCAGCATACAAACGAGTAAAAACGATTTTTCCGCTACCTTGATTACCTAGATCGAAGCTCCGAAAGTAAGAAGCCTTTCGGTAATGCATGAGCCGTGTCTTTGGTGCTGCAAAGTCGTATTTTACCATCATAGTTAACGTGTTGTTTAACTGTGGCATCCATAAAAAAAAAGTAATAACGAAGAGGGGGAGGGTAGTAATGCGCACCTGTCGTTTAGCTGCCGCAACCGCTTACTAAGCATAAATGAGTTTCCCTGCCCCGATCTGTGTTTGCGAAAGCAGCGTCCCTTTTGGAATGCAATTGCTCTCGAAATTTTAATCACTAGCATAAGGGATTTCGGGCTCATCAGTTTTGCCGCTCTCATATTTGAGAATGCGCGCGCAGCTTTATTGTTTTTGGTTCGCTTGAGACGCGCTTTGTATGTTTGCTTGTTTCTAAGCGTAAATTACAAGCGTGATGCACACTTGCAGCGTGATGCTAGTAAGCAACGCTTTTTGTTATGTAACTACGCACGAGCTTACATAGATTACGAGAATCAGTTTTCGCGCTGTTATTAAGACGAAGGCCTTGGTTACCTAATGAAACGCGACACGTGATCGTCGGAGTCATCAAGAAGTAATGCCAAGAATCATTATCATGACGTCGCAGATCGTCAAAATGTTTGATATCGCCATGACATCACTATGACGTTATGTAGCGTGACGTCACACGATGACGCCTTCACATTACATCGTCGCTTGGTAAAGTTGGGCCGATCCCGGAGGCACTGCAAACCACGGGAAGCGCAGAAAGCCTGCAACGCCTCCGATCGCGGAGGCAGTGCAAAACCACGTTAGGTGCAGAAAGGCCTTCGTGTTTTAAAGACGATAGTCTTTCTTGGGGAACTTAAACGCAGAAAGTTTGGTCTGTCTGTCTTTCTGTTTGTCTATCTGTCACCCGATTCAGCGACCCGGCCAAAGTTGAACCACTTGCTTACCGCCCACCCATCTTGAACTGGTACGGCTCTTCATACTTGTGAACATTGTCGATCAAAAATTAAATATTACGCATACCTGAGGCGCAACATCACTACGTAAGTATTACGTGGTGTGTTCCGTTAGTAGAAAATACAAAGATACGTAATTTTAAAGACCACAGTTTCTTAAGCTGCGCTGAAAATGCGGCTGCGCTGAAAATGCCTATGCGCGCCGGCGAACGCCCTCTGCCACGGAGGAAGAAAACCCTCTGCCCAAGCTCATGTTTCCCGACGTATTGCCAGATGGCGTCCATATCTCACGCAGCGCCTCCTCCATCGTCTTTACACGGCATTTACGGCGGAGCACGCAGATACGCGGCCAATTTTTTTTGTAGAAAGGCCTTCGAAGTCGTCTGTGTTCGTTGTGTCTGTTTCAAATTAGTTTTAAAATGTAAAAGTCGGGGCTCACTCCGTCTGTGAACGCTCTATCTGGACGAAGAAGTATAATGGGGCCCGTATACCCTCTGACATTCGCGGCATCCTTTTTGAGTGTCGCTCTGTCGCACCACAATAATCGACATCTCGCCTGGTTGCGCTACGTTTGTAGAAACTTGGCGTTCGCTTCGTTTCTATCATTAGTCCAACGTCCCGCTGATAGCACGCACGCCGTTCGTGACCTGGAAGTACCGGGCACGCGGCGCTAAAGCCTCGAACGGCACGCAAGGTCGGTGATGATTATTGTAGCGTGACAGAAATACATCCCAGAAGCGTAATTTTTTGGTAGTACGTCGTGCCATTCTACTGACGCCACAGTCCAGAATACCATAGCGACACACTTGCCGTAGACTTGACCAGGCCTGAAATGAAGCCACGTTGGCTACTACCGAGCAACAGGCCTCAGGTCTGGCTGACAACCACACTTTCATCACTAAATTTATGGGCCATTTAATTTGACCTCTTCAAGACTTTGTACATGACTCAAACTTATGCGTGCACTTTTAACAGCCTTTTGTATATATGTGCCAATACACAAGCTTCAGAAATCTGAGAAATGACATTACCTTCCGAAGAAAACACGCATACAACTGACCCCACAATTGTATATTAAACACGTCTAAAGTGTTAGGTCGTGTCTCTCAATGAATGTAGCACTTCGCTTCCATAAAATGACATCGCTTATTTTTATAAACATTTATCACGGTGTGATAAGCTCGTGACTGCGTGTTTGATGGCGAACGCGCGTGGGTGCGAGTAGTTTTTGTATAAACAATCAGACACCAGTGCAGACTATCAAGGAGTAAATGACAGAAGTCTATCCACGGATTGATTTTCTAATCGTGAATCACGAAGCTTCTACGTTGTCAGCGTACGTTTCTCGACTGCTACGGTGGTAAAGTAAGCAGTAACAGAAAAAATTACACTGAAGGTGTTAGTTAGAGCCCTTACCATGAGCCAACTCTTACCATTCATGCTCGCATTGCTCAATATTGCCGCATAAATTGCTCCCAATTCAAAGCACGTGTGCTACAACATACAAACTGCATGTACGATCGCTAAAGAGCACTCGCCTTTATTCAGTTCTCTACATCTCAGAACTTGCGGGAATCCAAGAACACCTTACTGCAATCGCACGAGCGCGAGAACCGTTTGAGAGTTCATATGCGGGTATTCACCTCGTAGTTGATACTCAATTCGCTTTAAGCGTATTGCGTGACGCCAGCGCAAACTCTTGTCGATTTTTTTAAAAACTAAATGAACAGGTTTCCGCTCTTTCTGCCTTCTGAATAGCAGCAATATTGAATGCATGAACCCCTTCGAACAGGGGATTCTTCGAGTCATATTCTTGTTACCATGAAGACTTACGGCTTCCACACAGCGCAAGCACTTCAGCTTATCGTGTATATAGCGATTGCGGTGCTTTTAGGTGCCCTGTAAAAGCTAATATCTAAGTCTCTCGAAGTTGCCACTATTCATTGCCGCTCGAGCAAATGTTTCGAAAAAGAGTTTCGCGCTGTGAATGAAGCCGGTTGATTTGTCTCTAAGAAAGTTTGCGTAGCGATGGTGTGTAACAGTTCAAGTGCAGCGATGCTGTGTTCATCGACGATATCGAACAAATGCAACGGTTTTTAGCGAAACTGCAAAAACATCGCCCATGCGCCTTGCTTTGCATACCGTAGAGACAGTCATTAATATTGCACCCGTACACCGGCCTAGGAAACACACTCTGTAGGTAACTCTAGCTGTATGCCGCTGTTGTTTATTTGCAGGGGTTCGTTTCATGTCGTCGAGTGCAGCACGCTAGGCACGCACAAAAGTCAACGTCGTATGGAATCGTTAATGAATATCGCTCTCATCGGTACGAAAGTAGAACACGCATTTACTTTTGTTCCTGTAAAAAAAAGAAAGGAAAAGAAAGAGGACACTGGCCAGGATCGGTAAGTCAACCTGTACTTCGGGCGTATTCAGCATATAAGGGGACACAGGGATAGCCCTGCCAGACGAAAGATACAAAATCGTAAAGCATAACCTCGATCGTCCTGATATATTTCAGGCGGTAGCTCTCAACGACTGCCCCGCTGTATAAATCAATCACTGGCCAGATTTGTTATTAAAACTGTTGGAGTGAATACACGTAAACCTCGCAACAATACATTTAGTAATTTGCGAGCCGTCTCGTCTACCACTAAAGTTTTGGTAGAAAATTAAAGCGCGCAATTTCCGCTCATTCGCTTCGCTTAGCAAAACAAGGACACGACGCGCATTATAGGCTCCAGTGCATTCGAAGCGTTGCGAACGTTCTGCAAATTATTTTAGAGAAAAAGCAAAGAGACTCCTCAAATTTTCATACCACGCAAACTGAAAATTATTTTTCATGCTTAACGTTTGCTTAAATTAATAAACACCGTGTGTACGTGTTTGCGTACTAATAAGAAATTTTTGTGCTTTCGTTAATTTTATGTGGTGTTTTGCTTTTTATTGGCTCTTCTTTCTTCATTTACTCTATTTTTATGGCGGATGCGCGGAAACATTTTCATGTTCACTCATACCTTATGTGAAGTCGCCAGTTATATTCCTGAAAGCTACATAGAGCGCTAGATATTGTAAAACTTAGAGCTCTGTTATGTTTCGCGAAGCATAACTTATGAAGAAACTCGTAAGCGTATTGCACTGGCTTTGTTGCAACTATTGTAATTTAGCTAGGCATTTTGCAACCAATAGCCCACGCGTAATAATCACTAGCACTACGTAGATTGACTAACATACCGTTTCAGTCGTTGCTAAACTTAACAGGAGCCAGGACGTGAGCTGAATACTCTTCATAAAACTGCCAAGGTGGTACACACGTGATATTTTTATTATTTTCTTTTACAACGTTGGCGCGACCGCGTAAGAGCGATGCGCGTTGCGAAGACGTCGAATGACACCGAAAGGCTAAGGCGGGTCTGCAATTTATCTCTCTGACAAAATGCTTGGGAGAAATCACGCACAAAGCAACGCCACCAATCACGTGCCATTTTGTGCACCCTATCGCCTGCGCTCGCACAATTGAAAATTAGGTAAGCGCAGTGCCTCAAAAGAACCCCGCAGTGAAACGATTTCGTTTCTCCCGCTGCCATTTTGTTTGCCGTCTAACACATCCCAATCTGCGTACGTGAAGGTGCGGCTTCCTAAATAGGGGCATTTCAAAATGTTGGCCGATTTATGTACAAGAAAGCTAGACATATGAAAGGGTCGCTGCTTTCAACAGTAGCTGCGACGACAAGTTATGCCACCTCTTCTTTGAATGAGCGCCATACCGACTGGTTCTTAACAAAAAAATGAACGAAGTCCGGATAGAGCAAGCTCAAATCACCCACTGCACTGAAGGCGTTACTGCCTTCACTTATGAGATAATCAGCCCAATACCCTTTCTAGCCCTCCCGCGGACTTCTCTACAGAATATAAAATTGGCTTACTGACAATGGCCACAAGTCAGTGGCCTCATAGTTGAATACTCTCTAAAGCCGCGCAATACTTTTTCTGAGCATTTCATGGCAGCAAAATTAACTGTGAAGGCGCCTAAAGCCTCGCCCAGATAGTATAACTTCCAAATTCAAACGCACAATTGTGAAGTCCTGGTATCAACTGCGATGAGCTACGAAAGACCATCTGGGCCGTTGGTTGGTTGGTTGAAAAAACTTTATTTGGGTCCTGCAAGGCGCGCGTCAGCGCGCAGCGGGCGACTCCCACGTCGGGACCGTCAGACCAAGCCTGCCGGCCGCTCCGCGGGCCTGCTGGACGGCCCAGAGCTGGTCAGCCAGGAGGGAGCTGGGATCTGGGCCGTTGCGCAATAAAAACTCTGCAACACCTTCCTTTCGTCACGCCCTCCATTTGAATCATTCGCTGACACCGTTCAGCGCACAAGTCTAGCAGTGAGCAGAAGGTCCTGAATAGCCGCATTTGCTGTAAGCGATGATCTACGCCGCTTCCACCAGCCATCACTTTCCCCGGGCACGTCCACGTCTGGTCACTGTACGGGCGCGGCATCGTCGACAGCTGTCATGGTCGGTTTGGCAACCTGTCTTCCGGCGCAACTTCCCGAGGAAGAAGAACCTATGGCCCTGCCCCCTACCACCGCCGGCTGTAAGTCTCGCCCTGTGTTCATGTAATAGAAAACGTCTGTGCTCAAGCACGGGTCGTAATAATCATATGCCCGAGAGAGCGCGGGAAAAATCACAGGTGTTCTATCATTGGCTCACCATGCAGGCAGGGAGTTGGTGCAAGTATATACATGGAGAAACATCCAAGTAGGACTATATGCCGCTACTGAGTATATCTTTATTCCTACTGGGAAACTGCAAAGTCTAGAAACAGTCGCCCCGTAGTTGCAATAAATTGTACGGGAGCACGTGGGCGCCGGGCCAGCTTCCACAGCCTCTTCCATAAAATACGTATGTTCCTCGAGGGAAACTTCCTCTAAATTACTCAGCCGTATGATATCTACAACTTCACGGGAAAAATGCGCTTGGAAGTGCTTTCCAAATATCGAAGCATAGGTCTAAGCTGATGCCATTACGTCGGCTTCCTTAGAGTATATTTCTATAGATCGGCTTAAGGTTTCGATTTTTCTTGTGCGTTTGTGCTCAGCTAACGGTGCGTTTAGACGGTGAATGTTCAAATGAATCTCACGGCGTCTACCTCGGCAAACAGACGCCCACGCTTGCTAAAACAATTGGGTACACCACCGAATGTCCTCCACTAAGAACTGACGGTGGCCATCTTCTTGGCAACACGCCAAGTACTAACGCAACCCGCCAGATCATTTTTCAAGGCATATGATCGACCTATTTGTGCCCCGCGAGGAATAATCTATACCAAGGGCTGGAGCGGCTGTGCCATCTACTCGTTTATGGTCCGATCGCCTGCCGATGCATATTGCGACGCGTTCACCGCAATATCACACTACTATTCCATGCGGTAAATAGGTCAGGTGCCCCCTTAGAGGTTTCCGAATTGGTTTTAGTAATGAGCGGCTTATACACGTGAGACACTGCCGAATAATAGTCCGTTTTTTTGTGCACTGGTTTCTTTTTCTCTTTAATATTCTGGGAGTCCTAAGGGTCTCGTGGATACATTTTCGCGCTGGACCCTTACCGAGATGACCTATTTGTTTCGGTGTATCCACATAAGCTTTTCTCAGGCCAATTGTATTCTTTGTTTCATTGTTTTCTATTACACGGCTACTTCCTAGCGAAATGAAAACGAAAAAAAAACAAACAAAAATAAAACATTTATTCTGGCTATACGCTTGACCGATGGTCTTCAGGCGCAAAGCCAATTTTCCGGCGTCTGCTTCTTGGCCGGGCCCAGCTCGACGCCGCGTTTATATAAAAGGTTCATTCTGGAAACAAATGCGTTTGAGCAACAACGCGATACGTGAGCTGCCTGCGCGCGTTGAGACAATGTCTACGACGAACGACCAGTGAGTTGAACTGAAGCGCAATACAGTGAAACCTCGGTGATACGAATCTCACGGGGTTGACAAAAATATTCATATCATCCGAAATTCGTATCATCAGCAAACATGGAAAATTAGTATGCGAAAAAAAAAAGAAGTTGGCATACGTTTTGATTCAGTGTTTCTCAGGGCCGCAGCGACGTCACGAACCGCTCTGAATGATTGCCAGTAAAGATTTTAAACGACAACTATCATACTTGTACTCGTCTATAAGGCGCATACGCGCATCTGTCATTAATGAACCAGATGTGTTGTGCCCCGTGACTGCTAGTAGCCGCTTCCTAGTTCCTTTCTGCGTGACAACAAAGTACTGCGGCGAAAGTGACTTAAGGTGCGCTTTGCACACGATAGATGGAGGCCAAGCTCCTTCGCCAAGACCGTCCGCTTCGTGTCTTGGGGTCTTCGTCCACCTTTAATTTCATGGCAGACCCGCAGCCCAAGCTTCAGTCTTGTTTCATAGAAGGTCTGATTGCGGGGATATGGCTTGCATCGACGTGGCAGGCACGTGTTAACACAGTACAAAGACGCTGCTGCCTCGAGCATAAGAGCACGCGTCAACGCGTCGAAAAAAAAAAAGCGCGACGTCAACGTCATCTGTAACCTAAACGCTAAGGCGTCTAAAGGCCTCCAATATTCGCTCGCACTATCTCGCAGGCAACGACGCAACGTTGATGGTCGCGAAGCGCGCATGCCCGCGCCCGCGCGTGACTACCGCGGCTTCCTCGACAGCGCGGGCCGCACCTGTTCGTACCTGTGCGCTAGCGTACAGCCTCCAGCATTATTAATAATATCGCGCGAGCGTCGGCCGCACGCAGTATCAGCGCCTTACAACGGAGATAATCTGCGAGACTGGTAGCAGTACGCGCAGGCGCACGAAGCAGCGCTAGCGCAAGCGTCGCCTGCCAGTCTGTTCCTTTCAGGATCAAACACTCCCTTTCTTTGTTAAAGGCGCCCGGAGTGCGCACAATCGCAGATAGAAACGTCACGAACGTTTTGCTTTTTTTTTATTTCCACGTTTGCGTTCAACAGCATGCGCTGCTGCCAATACTAGCACCTTCTTTAGGTGGAATCGTTCTTGTGTTCTTGTGTTCATCGGTCTTGTGTATTACTTTTTTTTTATTCAAATTTCCCTGCGCATCAACTTTGAGCAGTTTCTTTGACTGCAATCACAGGAAAGATCAAGAGAACATGAATCGGTAGATCACGGTTTAAGTTGTGCGCATGGTTTTGTTCACACCGCTTTTGTTTTCCTTTTTTTTATCTAAGGAGACTAATACAGTCATTGTGGTAGGGCGTGCATCGTCCTGAAAGGAACAGCGTGGCAGACGACGCTTGCGCTAGCGCTGCTTTGTGCGCATGCGCGTACTGTTTCAAACGTCGCGGGGTGCAAATCGGTTCGCAACAACCGTACTCCAATACATTGCACTCTAATAGGCCTTGGCCGAGACCACGGAAAAATTCGTATCACCACGAAATTCGTACGAGCCGTGATCGTATCACCGAGGTTTTACTGCACTGTAGTGCGGCGATGAGGGCCAGTTGGTTATGCGTTTTGGGGCATTTTCGTAACAGGACTTGAAGAGGCCTAAAAAGAAGCACAGACTAAGATAAAGCGGGAAGTAAAAAATGATTTGAAAACAGACGTTAGTTCGCACTTCGTATTTCTGTGGGCTTCGTTTAAGCCTCTTTAAGTACTATTTCAATGTGCCTTATAGCGCGTACATATAAAAAACAAAAAAAAACAGAGGTATTAGTTTCCACAAGAAGGTATTAACAGCGCATATACGATAAGCAAAAAATTACAAGATAAGTAGAGGCAAAAACCGCTCTTAACGGCTACTTATCCTATCCCTCTTCTTTATCATCCATGCGCTGTTATTACCTTTGTAGTGGATCCTTACCAACTTGCCCAAGCTTCAGTTCTTACACGTTATATTTTCCACAGGCTGGGTCAACGATTTGGGAATACTTTGGGAAGTGTACTCAAACACACACATGAAAAAAGAAGGTTTTTCTGCCTATACACTCTAAAAAAACAGGGAGCGAGAATGGAGCAACGGGCTCCGTTCCTCCTTCGGAGCCGCGACTTTCTCCTTTGCGGACGATTTACTCGTCGCGCCCTCTTGCGGCAAGCGCCAAGGGAGAAACTTTTCTCCTCAACCACGTGACTTGCGCGCGCGCGCATGCGCACGCCGAGTTAAATCGTGATTCAGTGCTGCGGAGAGCGGCTGCCCTTTCGCGCTCACTCGGCAGCCTCAGACCAGACTATCCAGTGCTACCGATCTCGGCCAATCGCGTGCAATTACTTGTACCTAGGATTGATGTGAGCAACACACGAGTGACGTTCATTGTTTTTGTTCTATGTGTTGAGTAACGTGCGTGGTGTTTTTTTTTCTTTTTTTTATAGGCTCGGCGTGTGCGCGATGCGCCGCATACTTCCGTGTGTCTCGTGTTGTTTGTATACGTTTGCGCACGATCTGCTTGTCATAAATACAGTAAGTCCCGCTTCACAAAACAGTCTTGTTTTAATGAACACCTTAGACTGTACACCAAAATTCAACTTTTTTCGGCGTTAACATACTTGGCTAGAGCACGCGTTTGTAGTTTTACACAGCACTTATAGCGCTTATCAATACAACAAGCAATATAAAGAAGCATGAAGGTTAATTTTTACAACATTTTAGCAAACGTGATACCACTGGACAGTGCATGCGTGAAAGTACGATAACATATAATTGCTGGAGTTTGACGTGTCGAAACCACCGTATGATTATGAGGCACGCCGTAGTGTGGGACTACGGATTAATTTCGATCAACTGGGGTTCTTTAACGTGCACCCGAGCATAAGCACATGGGTGTTCTTTGCCTTTCGCCCCCATTGAAATGTGGCCGCCGTGGCCGCATTTTAACGTTAACTTGCATCATAATTGCACATATCTGAAAAATAAGTCAATGACTTCTGTCAATTAAGCCAAAATTCTCAATCACATGCGTTTTGGAATACGCATGCCATCACTGAGAATTAGGACCGACTTATGCACGCGTGCAGTATGTATCTCTCGTTCTCAGGATTTTGATTTGGCGTGCGAAACTCAACACAAAATGAGCTTCTAATGACAGCTGTGCACAGTGGGTAATCACTAACACTCTCACTCACCTTTGTGAAAAGAGTATTCCAAATCTAACGCAAGACAAACCACCGCCACAACGACAACTACACAGTTGTCGCACAATGACCACAATTTCACACGCCAGGCGAATACCGTGACGTAACAGTAGCAGAGCAGCATGTAGGTACAGCGTACTGAAATATTACAAAACACGTAGTGTGGGTAGCGTTCTTTTCCATAATTCGCGCGGTGTAGCGCCAGTTTCTCTACTCGAGTAATCGAGCTGCCGCGACGCCAAGAGCCACTGACATCGCTCTCGAAAGACCACCGTCCGGTGCGAGGCCATCTTGTCTTGTTTCTTCGCACGACCCGCGTTGTAACGTACGTATACACAAATGAGACGGCCGTACCGCATCAGAAGCATTGTCACTGAACGGCTAGCAGTTGAAAGAATCCATAGCCCATCGTCATACTTGTGGTCAACGCATGAACAGAATGTAAGCAGATGTTAACGTCAAACCACTCAACGAAGTCGACGCGACGAAGGCGACGGAATTTCTGAACTATGTTGCCGATGTTGCGCCCTCACACAGTAACTATTGAAAATAAAGAAATCAGAGAGAGAAATTTCATCTGTGGCCGCTGTCGGAAGATGGCGCTACTTCAAAATGTCGTCAGAATGGTACGAACGGTTCTCAATATGGTCGCTTTCGCACTAACTTAATCAACTCTCGGTAATTATATTGTTCATTATCATGCGGCTTTAGATTAACTGGTGCGCTTGGCTAAGCCATAGCTACTATTTAATAATGTTGGCGTATATTGTGACGCAGCCATGAAATCGTAAAGAGTTGAAGAAAAGTGACGCATCTTTGTGCCACCATGGTCCACTGTAATTCAGTGACTATATTAGGGCCAGCGCTTTATAGAGGAGTATGTGTAAATGTTTGTACGTATGCGTCTGTAGTGAATTGTTCGTGTTATAGGTTTTATACATGCGAATGAATTGTGTATGTATTGAATTCAATGTGCATACTATGTGTTTGGCCAGTGAACGTGTGCGTATGAATAAAAGCTGTATCAACTTTCCGGTGTCCTTGAGTAATCCATAAATGGGCCTACCTCCCCGAAATGCCGTGTGCAGTATCAACGTACGCCGCCTCAGTCAAAAACAACTTTTTTTTTGTATTGTTTAATCCCTCTAGATGGCGCCAGCTACCACCTACTTCGCGGCCGCGGCGCTCTCAAAGCTCCACCTACTTATATGAAGTTGAACATCTATCTATCGAAACTATGCTCTGCTGCGCCGGGATTGTTTTGATGCGACGGAATGTACATTTTGGAGGCACAAACGCGTGGATAACGTCGCTACACCGGGTGACGCTTCGACAAATAAAGACAGCAAGCGTAGCGTACAGTCTCCGGGTGAGAGCCCCTTTGCAGTATCCGTCTCTTTTAAAGTGAACGCCGTCTCGCTGGCCGAGCGAAACGTACGAGTTCCGTCGTTCCGTTTCGCGAGGTTTTCATCACTACAGGTTTGTCTGCTTGATTTTATTGTCATAGCGTTCGATATTAAGCTCAGCGGGACCGTTTTTTGTGACTGCCAGTGCCGCATACTCTTTATCAGTCGAGAATCGATGCGCTCGCTAGGCCTAAATCTATTGCTCGCTTCACTGGCTTGGCTTGGCGTCAGCCATCTTTATTTTGACGGTTTCTCCATTGAAAAGGGAGGAACGGTTTCTCCATTTGAAGACGAACATTGGGGACATCGCCGTTTCTCCCTTAAAGGAGAGAGGGTCACTCCATTTTTTTAAAGAGTGTATTTCTGTTAGGAATATTAGAAAAGCTTCCCGAGCATTGTAAGGACCAACCATTTTTTATCTGCGTTCGCCAAGCTTCTCAAGCACAATTGTACCTATAAGAAGACGCACTGTCGCTCTAACTCCACCAATTGTGACACGCCACACGCTTCGCAGAAGCCCTATATGGCAGTTGAAAGTTGGAACATCTTAAAATAGCTCAATAAGTTGAACCCTTTAAGAAGATGTTAACGTAGCCGCAGTTTTATATAACGGTCCTGGCGATCGACCATGAGGCAGCGATGTCCATTCACCTGAAATTCTTTGAAATTCTTTGGACAGGATTCCCTTCGCTGCTTCCTCTACACTCAGGGTAACAGCAGATACGTGATTGAGTTGGTTATGTAAGGTTATATGACTGGCAACCTTACACAATCGTCTCCGTTCACTGGGGCATCACTGCGACTTTGCGCAATTTCTAAAGCGACCTAATGTCCCCTCGAAGCAAGGAGACGAAAGATCGAATGATAAAATTGTAAGGGAAAGAAAGGAGGACCCTTTGTCGGTATTCGTTGTCGGAGTGCTCAAAGTAGTAAAAAAAATCACATCGTGAAAAAAAAAAAGAAAAGAAACCTCCTTGAGTGATCGTATTACATGTTCAGACATTTTCTGAGCTAACTAAACAAACAGAGCCGCAATAAGTGCTATGCCAAATGCATGGTAAGAAAAAACGAGGCACCCTCGTATGTACAACATGATTAGATGGCGTTCTGGCGGACATAGGGAATTGTGCGGGTGAGCCCAGAGAAGTTGTGAGCCGTAGGCCTCACTGGAGTTCATACACTCATGGTGTCAAGAGGTGTCGTCGGTGACTCGATGTATATTTGAACTACAACAACAACAACACCAATGCACTTGTCGAGAACGCATCGCACGCTAATGTTGCGACAACCACAGCTTTGGGTGTCTGCATTCCCTAAGAACCGTTTGTGCCCACTAACAACAATATGGACTTGTTTGGGGTTTACGGTGTACTTTACAAGTAAATGCGTAACGACGACGAAAAAAAATCTCCAGGACGGACTTAAGTGATATTAGAAGTTCACTTAGATAGTTGGCTCATGAATTTAAATCCTAACGAACGAAACTAATGACTGCTTCTAAGCAGTACCAATGCTTCTCAACGCACAAATTAGGTGACATCGAAGTCGACTGTGTCTCGTCAAATCGTTACATCGGTGTCTCGTTGCCTGGAGTCTAACACGGTATACCCACATCAACACGATCAGCAACAGTGATACTGACGGCGTAATTTCAATAAAGCCCCACCTTCTGTCAAGATGCTTCTGTGCAAAATGCTTGTGTGGTCGAAGTTAGAATACGTCGATGTAATTTGGAATCCTCATCACGCAAATGCAACTAGTTTCTTGAATTCATTCGGAATAGCGCTACACGTTTCGCTCTTTCTTATTACCATCGTACATCAAACACAGCAGCAATTAAAAATGCTCTGTTAATACCATTTCTATCACTGCATATTAAGTATTTCTCCTTGTGCCATTTCAGTAAGGTCTTCCATCATTTATCGTTACGTACCGAGCTTAGCACGCCACCCACTTGTTCATATCGGATTGATCCTACACACGAAATTAAAGGCATATTATCCACCACACCTGACTTCTCTTATTGCTTTTCACCGCACACGTTTAACGATTCGAACAACCTAACGGGCGTCAACCTCCCTGTAGCTGGTCACTCCCAATACTTTGCCATTATCTATCTAGGTTGCTTCATTGTGATAATCCTACCTGATTATCTCATGTATCTCTTTTCCACCCCTTTCTTTTTACATTTGTCACACCACCTGCAGCTTTATTGTCTCTTTAT
Organism: Rhipicephalus sanguineus; assembly: GCF_013339695.2. Lineage (NCBI taxonomy): Eukaryota > Metazoa > Arthropoda > Arachnida > Ixodida > Ixodidae > Rhipicephalus > Rhipicephalus sanguineus. Next base: position 90,599,145 of record NC_051179.1, read on the forward strand.
GTCCCCTTTGCAATTTATCTTCTAAGTTTATATTTTGGCGCGCTAGATTGTAAAACACGCTTTTGTATCGGTTCATTTTTGTTACTTTTTTGTTTTGTACGTCTAAAAGATTAGCACTAATACTATCTCAAACTTTACATACTTCAGTCAAACTTCCGGTCCCCAAGAGAGAGAAAATATACCGAGTCATACCTTATTCTCAAGTTGAACACACTTCAGCCAGCAGGTATTAACGTTTCTAAGGGGGCTCTTGAATCTATTCGTTATGGTACATACACAACGAAAACCAATCAGAGTTAAGCCCTTCTTCTAGGAATTCCGAACCTACTGTTGTTAAAATGCCATGTGCTTCCACTGACAATCATTCAGCGAAACGTATACCCTCCCCTTTCCCGCCCCCCCCCCCCACTTTTTGTTCCTTTTTTTTTCGCCTTCCTTGCGACTCACTCACTTCGTAACCGTGGCCTCTCCCCCCCCTCCCCCACCCCCACTCTGGCAGTTGCCTTCCCCCTCTCTCTTGTGGTGGAGAGGACACGAAGCATATACACACGAAAGCTAAGGAAACCAGTTCCAGCCTTGAAGAAGACAAGTCCACTTGTCGAAACGTCGGCTCGAGCACCCAGCCCCTGTTTACGGATTTTTTCATAGCACTAATATTATGTAACACCGCTTGTAGAGTTCTGTGAATTTGCATTGATTATACATACATCGCCAAGTGCTCCACTCTGTAATGCCTCGTAGATTCGGAGTATGGAAAATGAATAAATAAAATAATTCCTCATATACAATGACTTCTAATCGTAGCCCGATGGCAGCAAACGCAGTAAGGCCACAGACAATCTGGGCACCTTCCTAACATATGTGTCAGCAAACTTTTACCCCGAAGTAAAAATACAGGCTATGCCTTCAAACCGGCGCCAGTCCACACTCCCGGCAGGGACGAGGTAGTAGCCCCCATGTTGTCTCGCAGGGAGCGGTTTACCGTCAAAGTTTGCGATTTACGCTTTATTATGCCCTTCCTTCTGTATCTTCGCGTGATCTTACCGATGTAGTTTGAGGCCCTCTCTGCCGTCTCACTAAGTGGTAGCGAGCACATACATATAGGCCAAGACACACCGATATAGCGGTGTTTCAGGTCGAGACTGTACACGTGCAGTCAAAACCTCGCTTGCAGAAAGGAAATTTCCATGTGCCAGCATCGACATATGCTTCCAAAAAAAGCAACATGGCTGGAAGCTCCGTTTTCTCGTTTTCTTTCTTTTTCTTTTTTGCAGGTGCTCGCCTTCCTAAATCTGCTTCTCGCTTATGACCCTACTTCCGTGCGCGTCATATCAGCGGTCTTCAGCCGCGGAAATTAAAACTCTAAGGACGCCCCGACACTGTCCGAAGTGCCTGAAGAGGGAATTTGAAGCAGTGCAGGAAATAAATAAAAAGAACAAAAGGAAAGGAAAGTCGTAAGATAATTGCGAATTTTACCATCTTGGTCAGCCTTAAGAACAAATTTAAAATGACAAAATCGTCACTTCACTTGCATAAGTTCGTATCGAGTTCAGGAGGACGCAGATTGCTAAGCCGCGAGATGAAGCTCAATGTATGTCATCTTGTTCTGCCTTTCTTTTTTTTATTCCCACGTTTGATAGTTTTCTTACAGAAAACCAAGGGGTGAGGGCTAAAGGCGCGAGCTTGCGCCTGACTGAGGCCCTGACCCTGTACAATCAGTATTTTTTTAGTATTTATTTCGGTTTTTCTGTACGACCCTAGAAAACGGGTCGTTAGGCATCTCATTACGAAGCTAGCTCTACATAACGGAAGCTAAAACAGGGCTATAAAATATAAACAATGGCTTGGCCTAGTGACCATTAAACGTGATGGCTAGAAGCTTGGTTTCTTTCCTTGCTTCTTGCCGTGGTCGAGACGGAAGAGCCTAGACCATACGGATAAAAAAACTGAAATAAAATATTCCACGCGCGGTCGAGATAAGCTCGAGTGAGGCTCGTAGCTGGTGATGGGTCTATCTATCTCCGTCGGCACTGCGAACAACGGTCTACAAAAGCTGTTGTCGCAGCGAAGACCGCGTCAACGTTTCCTCGCAGTACGGAACAGCTCTCAACGTCACGACTTGCCCGAGTTGGATAAAGCCGTATGCACTGCATGCTTTTAAAACTTTATTTATGAGCTGCTGGGTCATTTTAAACTGCTGCGACAGGGTTTTCTAACTATAAACTACGAGGTTGTCGTCTGTGTTAAAAAAGGCATAATGGCTTTCTTCTTTCCGCGACTCTTATCACATCATCTAGACACACTTACATGCACCGGACGGTATTAGCAATTCACCTAGGGGCTAGAACGTCCGAGTAGAGTAAATAAATTAACGCGAGTACGAATAACTACTAATATGCATACCGTCCAAATTAGCCAACAAGAAAGTTTAGATATACACAAAAGATTCCTTTGCAGAATCGGCATCAGTAAAAATTTATTCATTTTTATGCTTCAGTGCGCTCCACATATACGTTACCTAAATCTCTTGCACTGATGCAATTATACACATTCAGTTCCACAATTATCACAGAAACGATAATGCGATTGCTTTTAATGCCCCTTTATTCAAGATTTCATTCGGGGACGCTTAAGATTGCGAACACTGCCTCCAAGTCCCCGTGTAACTAAGTGTGAGGTTAAGGTTGTTGGTTAATCCGTAGTTAGATGTACAGCGCAGGAAATTAAGATGCGCAGAGTAGCATATGCACGAAGCTTGTAAATCAGCGCTACGAGTTTCTTCAGACTCGCTTCTCCTGACGTGATGCAGGTCACAACTTAATAACATCGTGCAACTTTAGACGCAACCGCACTTGTTTACACGGTAGCCGCACGCATAATTAATGTTCCTCGTGCGAGTCGCGCGCTTTGACTTTAGACAGCAAGGCGCCCGTGTCGTAAGATTAGCCGGAGCAAAGGGCTCGGAATAAATTTTTGACCAGCTGGGATTCTTTCATACGCACCCAAAGCACAGTCCGCGAACATCTTTGCACACCTCCTTTCGCGGAATGCGAACGCCGCTGCCGGGAATCAAACCCGCGACCCCGCCCGAAACGTTATTCTTGCTGCCGTAATCACTACTCGATCTATCCTTCTCAATGCAAGAAAAAAAAAGGGGGGGGGGTGAGTATTCATACAAGCGCGAGCCCATGCTCAAATATGATGCAGTGCACACAGGAATGACCCAACGTTACCTCTGAAAAAGTTAGGAAAGTTCTTAAAGTTCAGGCCACCACAGTATGAAAAACGAGCCAAGTGATGCCTCACCTTGAGGAGGACAAGTGCTTAGTTTTGCTTAAAATGACGGCTAGCAAGTGAACTTCGATCATTCAAAAGGAAAAGCATAGAGGAGAGGGTGGGCACGTGCTGAACACAAAAATATTGCTTATCATGCATATTTTATGGGCCATATATCCCTATCGCCAATGAACAATTCATAAAACGCAGCGCAGTTTTTTCTTTTGTTTTCTACTTTTGCGAAGAAGCTCGAATCTTGGCGCACTGACTTTCAACATATCTGCGGCAACAACTTTGTGGCGCAACTCAAAGTGTGCCGGGTGGTCGCGGGGCGCGAAGATGACAAACGATGGACCAGATAACAGACAGAAAGAAAAAAAGTTGACGGGAGTCAACGGGTGCCCTCAAAGCGCTTTTCCTCGTTTGTGTTTCAATTCCGAGGCGCTGTTCAAAATGAAAACAGAGGAATATTCATGGCGACACGGGTCGTTCCTAACCGGTGTTCATTTGTGCGCACTCCCGCCTTTCTCGTGTCAAGCTCGGCAAGGTTCTCGATTGACCGACGTGTCGATTGGCACCTTCGGATACTTCCACTCCTTTTTTTTATTTCGCCTTCTGTTTTTGCAACAAAGTTTTAACTGCGTTCCATCCCTTAGCTTGTCTAAGCCTTTACACTTGGCGTTTATTTTAGTCCTCTTTCTTTTTTTTTCATCTCTTATTGAATTGATAGCTACCGCTGCTGCTGCACAAGACATCGTTAAAGAAGAAATGGAGTATGTAGCTCAGGCAGTGGGTAGGACGATGCTTCGACAATTGCTCCTTGTGACATTTCTGTGTGGGGTGAGCGGGGTGTGTTTGTGACATGGCTGATCGGGAGCTTTTATTCTTTGTGTTAAAGGGGGAAGATGTATCGTATGTATATAAATGTATATAGCTGCTATCCATCTCTCCCGGCTGGCAACCCTGGTCGGCTGCGAGCCCGGTGGTTGAACACCATAAAGATCATTAGCCATCTTGTAGGTGTCGATGTTCATTTCTTCGAATAATTGGTTCTCTACTAAAGTGCTAAATCAATCAGTAAAAAATTCCGGTGCCCTTCCCCAATCAGAAAAATGGGGACAGGCGAAGCTTGGCATGATCGTGCATCACCTACTAATTTGACTTTCTTTCGCATTGCTCAATGCTTCCTCTTAACTTTTTCCTTCCTCCCTGACTTCGTCCACGTGCTTAGCAGCGCAACACTCCAGTTGCTACAGGCAACAACAACGGGCATGCGTTCATACTCAGGCAACAATGACATTCACGTAACGTGATATGACAAGTGACCTGCATGAAAGATCAAACTGCCATATCAGAAACGGCAGGTCACCAACTAGCCTAGAATCGAGAGCGCATCAGTTATTGGAAAACGGCGCCTACAAAGACGCATACGACCAGCGCATCTTCGAAGGTCCCATTTCTGTATGCTCACCAGAGCCAAGTATTTCGAGTACGGCGCCGAAATCTGTCATTTATAAAAGCTTCCCTTAAAAGAGCGGAGATAGGAGAGGAGAAGATGGAAAAAAAATAAAATATCGAAAGCAAGGTACTCGTGATGTGCAAGGGAAGAGAGACATGATGTTACGTAAAACTATCGATGATATGAATTTATTTTCAACTTGTCAACCTTTTCTCGTATTTTTAAAATTTGCGATCATGGACGTCTCTATTACGGTACAGGTCAAGGGGCCGTCGTGGTTCGCACCTGATTGAGTGATGTCCCGAGATGATCTCCAGCGCAATTTAATTTTTTTATTGCGGTTTCGGACCATTACATCACTAACAGACTTCGAAGTCTACTTTGAACGAAGCTGTCATTTTAGATTTCTATAGCAGCATGCAATATGTACTTAAATCGAGACAGTGTTCAAGCCCATGTTAAACTGTGGCACAATTATGAACAATGTTCCTATGATTGAGCGTCAAGCTGCTTTTTTTTTTGTGTACAAGTTAATGTGATCGCCCTTGAAATGATTTGTAATGTTCAAGAACTTCATTGTCGTTCGTATGCGACCCTTCTAAATTTACCCGCCCGCTTTAACTAAGCGGCGAACGTGTTCCTCTGCTAAGCTTGCGTCCGCGAATTCGGTTTCCAGTCACAGCTGCTCAATTTATAGATGACATTGTGGCTTCGACACGTAAAACGCCAAATATTTTTAAACCCCCCACGTTAATTTTTCGGCTTCTTTCACATACAAACGTGTCTTACAGGCAAAGCACGCTTTACAGTTGTCTGACCACACAAGGCGTTATGCGTTGTGTTGTTTGACTGTTAGTTAGTTTGTTTCTTATCTTTATGCCCTTTGTCCAATTAGCCTTAAGTAGAACTTTGATTTGTCTCGTAGGGAGCTACACCATGTGTGGTATTGGTGCCAAGCTACGTTCGTTACCGAAATGTCGACTGGCTATGTTTTCTCAAAAAGGAGAGCACGCTACAGTATTTCACGCAGCCTTATTGCTACCTTCCCTCTGAAAGTTCGCCAGAAAACACACTGCACATACTAGGCAACTGTTATTCATAGAAACGCTGCGTCAATGTGTTAAGAAGGTTGCAAGAGCAGAGGGAAAATATTGCGGAGCATGCTCACAGCTTTCTAAGACTGTGAACGCGAAAACCTAGTTGGGCCAATTACGATGTGGAATGAAGCGCTGAGCCCACGCGGCGACGTACAGGCACCGTGCAATGCAGCTTCTGAAATGCGACAGCAGCGCCAGAACAAAAAAAAAAAAAAAAAACCAGCGCGAAGACGACGGATAACGCACAGACGAAAAAGGACCCAGGACACAGCGCTTGTCCTGTGTCCTTCTTCTCTGTGTTATTCGTCGTCCTCGCGCTGGTTTTTTACCCCCGGAACCGCCCAAGTAACCGATATTACAAAGAAAAGAGAGGATATGCGGGCATACCTCGAAATCACGGCACACTACAGACTAAATCGGCTGATATACCAGGGAGCGAACAGATCTCTCGCTAAGAAAGGGGAGGTTATGTGGAGGAAATTACAGACGGGGGTTATTTCGAACCCCGTAGTGTACAGCCTGTGGCACCCAGAAGTATTCAGGTCACAGTCCAAATTTTGTGATGAGGCAGCAGACTTGGTCCACATGGCGTCGACATGCGACTACGATAGCTCACACACTCTAGAATCCTAGGAGGCGCTGCTCCGTAGCCCAGACCCCAACGTCCAGCAGAACATCATCAGTCAAGCCCTTGCTGCTGCCGCGTCTCAAGGGATTCTGGCCGACGGCTAGGGGTGACGGGGAAGTAGACTTTCTCCTGACGTACATTGACTCATTTTCTAACAACGCTTTCTTTTTTTTTTAGAGGATGCATCGATTCTAACTCACGCACCTTTCTACCTAGCGAGTAGAAGCACGGAAATTGGGCCCGGACCCGAATAGAAGCGAACGTGACTTGCGCGTCTCCTCTCGTATAAACGGCGCTTTCTTGGCACGATCATCGCGGCAGGGCCGTTGTAGAGCACGCGTCTCACCCTTCTTCACACGCTTTCTGTTCTTTTTAGGGGCGAAGCTCCTTAAGGCGGCACCCGTTCGTCCCTCGTAGTCGTCGTGGTCGTAGTAGTGAGTAACAAGTCTTACGCTTTGACCTCCAAGGTGGTGCCGGTGGGAGATTTCTCCTGTGCGTTGTTGAACAATAAAAAATTCGCAGCGTGCGCGTTAACTAAAAGCCGAATTCTTCTGTCTCTCATTCCCCATGAGCAGCCATTGGCATGTTCCAGTAGGAAACGTTAGTAGAAGTAGAAGTGTAAGTGTTAGCTAAAAGCCGACTTCTTCTGTCTCTCATTGCCATTAGCAGCCATTGTTTACCTCCAAGGTAGTGCCTGGTGAGATTTCTCCTGTGCGTGATTAAACAATAAAAATTTTGTTCAAAACGCCGTTGATTGATGAAATAAACCAACGAAAGACGCCAGATGTTTTGTAAAAGCAGAACGAAAGAACGCCAGATGTTTTTCTTAAAGTGTAGTAGTAGTAGTTGCATGTAGCCACCTCGCCCGATCGTCAACGGGCGAGGTGGACCGGCAACGGCGCGAGGACCCTGCCGTACGAGAGTTAAATCACACTAAAAGACATACTTTGCGGGCGATACACTCTAGTGAGCTTTCAACTTTTCGTCTTAATGTACATGATAAAGAAATTATTTCTACGAAAAACGCAAGGCACACCTTGAGCAATATGTTTGGTTTTGGGACGCTAAATGGAACCATGAGGCGATGCGAAGCCGGAGCACTTGCACGATCGCGTTCCGTTGGCTTTCGTTGGGCATGCTACCGACCTCGCGTCGTGGAACGCGCGTCCTGTCTTCCCTCTAGCCTTGCCTTTAATTCGCACAGGGCGAGCGGGGAATGCGGTCGCTCTTTCGCTCGGGAGCGGACTTCTTCCTTGCATTTCACCGATCACAAGTGACAATGAAGGGACCACGTAAACCAACAGTACAATAAAAGTTTGATGTTTAATATATACACGATGTTCCACACTATTTATATTATGTACTGGGCGCATTTCACGGAAGAGTTTCACGGTTTACAGATGATTCCCTCCGTAGCTTCGCCCCACTCATCATCATTCACCCCGTGGATATGCTGTGATTTTTTTTTTTCACTCAGGCAGCGCCGCAATGACGCGGTGGCCGAAGTAGACGCGCTGCTAGCGCTCTTTCGTGCTTTTCTATTTTTAAACTATCCTTTTTGCGCCTCGCTGGAGCTTGAAACAGTCATTTAAGGCTTCAACCTAAAAACGCAAGTGAAGTCTGATATCTGTCTCGTACCTTAAAATTCTTCAATGCATGTGGGCAAGTTATGTAGCGAGAGATGATATGTTGTATGAAGCGACCACAATATTCTACAGTTGCGTGAACAATGAGATAAAAGCAAGAATACATCTTAAAAAAGGATTACTCTAGATGAATGTGAGATGTTAACGCATTACAAAAAGTGGCTTTCTGGACAAATATTTAACACGCTTTTGTTTAGGTACTACACGCGGTCGAAAGACATTTGAGCGCTCCTTCTGACGTCTTCTGCCCATGGTCTGTCTATTTTGCATTTCATGCTGGAACGGTCTTGATGTTATTGCAGAGGAAACATTTGCTACCTACTTCACATTCTCTCATTGCGGTGTGCACGTAATCATACTTTGAAAAACCTTAATTCTTATTGTCAGTTATAGTCGCGCAGTACGACAACCGAAACGGAAATTCGTTCTCTCCATTGTGACTGTAAAAGTGAAGCTTAAACACACACACACACACACACAAACGCACACACACACACACACACACACACACACACACACACACACACACACACACACACACGCACACACACACACACACACACACGCACACACACACACACACGCACACACACACACACACACAGAGACACACACACACACACAGACACACACACACACAGAGACACACACACACACAAAAATAGGAGACGAAAAATTCGGAAACGTAATACATACTGGCGTTCATGTTACTTCTCCAACAGAATGTGCGTGTCAGTATAGAGCCGAGACTACAAGTCGCATGATGTAGTTCTAATAAAGCTGAAATGACGACTGCAGCATCTAGGGATGGCCGATTAAATTTTTTAATCGATTAATCGTTAATCGTTAACCGATTTAGCCTTTAATCGAATAATTGCTTTCGGTGGAAAGTTTTAATCGATTAATCGATTAATCGACATTTTTATGGGCGCTTTAAAAGCAATATCTCTTTGCTTGAGAGGCATCGTTCGTGCTTGATATGGACCCAAATCTTTTTATCAGACGCACTGACGATCGAAAATTCCCGCTTTCGAAAGTGTCGACGACGAGCCTCGTGTCCAGTGTGCGAAAATTCCCACTTTCGCACACTGGACACAAAGGGCCCTTCGTCGGGAGATGGCTGTTGGCTAAATAGCGAGATACTGATAACTTAACTGGAGAGGCGGATTGGTGTTGCCAGGATAGGGTTCTTCAACACTGTCACCTTCGTCGTTACCACCTTTCTTTGGGAGATGGCTCTTTGGCACGTGAATAAAGTGGGCGTGTAGCTTGTGATATCTTAGAGTCTCCGTCGCTGGCTTCGAGAAGTGCTTATTGCCACATTTATTACACCTGCAGTCTTCGTTTTCTCATCTTCAGCGAACAACGACCACACTGCACTCCTCTTCCGATTGCCCGGCATTATGACATCCCAAAGGTAGCAGTATAACCACCAATGTGTAATAATTACACAATATAACACGCAAGCAACGCAAGCCCCACGTATACTCAGGCGACGCTAACCACCTTAAGGGAGAGGAGGTGAAGGCAGTAGCAGCAGTAGACTGTGAGCCGGAGCGAAGCGGGCAAGTTCGTTTCTCTCTCGATGGGGTGGAGCCGCCTCCTGTCCGGGATTGAAGCATTGGGGAGTGCTTGGAGTTCAGGGCGAGTTCATGTCTTTCTCTATGGGGTATGGCCGCCGTCAACTCCGGGCTCGTTCTGCTAGCGCAGAAATATGCGCTGTAGTGAAAGCAGTAAAAGAGAGGCGATGTGCACTGCATTTGCGCCTCAGGATAGCGCGCCTCGAAGTCATGCGCTCCGGCCAAGGGGGGAGGTTGGCAGCGGGAGTGGGGAGTGCCGTAATCGATTAATCGAATAGCTTTAATCGATTAATTCGATTAATCGAAAGGCGGAAATCGACGACGATTAGTCGATTAATTGTGGACCTTTAATTGATTAATCGATTAATCGTTCATCGATTTTACCATCCCTAGAGGCATCAGTTTTCCCCTCCCTAGTGACAAGTGTGTGAAGGGACAAAAAAAAAAAGACAAACGCACGGCGCCTACTCGATACCGAAGTGAGTGCAACACCATTCTGGCCGCGAAGCCACTGAGAGGTGCTTAACAAGCATGATATCCTCCACCTTCGCAGAACAGGCATCGCGACGAAAAGAACGTGTCCCCTATAATCCCAAACGACAAGCATCTCTCAGCGCGAACAAAGTACGTCTCTCTCTGCTTGTATCATATCACAGTGCTCTTTTACAGCGAAAGCTGTTATGAGATCATTTCACCGGCCGTTTTTGGCGCCGTAGTTGTCCGCCGCCGCCGCCGCCACCGGTGTCCGTAACCAGTATCGCTCGAAATAAGAAAAAAAAAAACGAAATAAGAAAAAAGGTTCGAACCTGGGCCCTCTGCGTGGGAGCCCAGTATTCAACCTCTGAGCCATACCGGTGCTTCAAACGGCTTTGCAAAAAGGTCCTAGACAGGCTTCATGTCGGGAAGGAGCCACATTAGCATATGCATTATAGCGTGGTGGAAGAGTAAAATAAGCGCCAAGCGTCGCACAACGCGAATTCTGTAACCAGGCGTCACACAATGCGAATTGCGCAACGAGTAGGTTGTTGAATGCTTGCAACCCATTACAGAGGGCTCTGCCATAATTCTTCGTCGTCATCAGGCACAGCATCAACAAAGTGCGCTAATGCCTTACATGCGTTTAGCAGGTACTACGGGTCTCAGTAGAATGACGAAAAATGGCACAGTGCCTGCTGCCCTACTTTTCAAAAATTACAATGATCTATAGCGTAGGTGGTTCCTCGCAAGTACACTTGTATTCGTTGCCAAGAAAGCCCATAAGCGCATGATCCATTTCCTCGGGGTCTCAGTAAAATTACAATGATTAAGAGCGTAGTGGGTTCCTCGCAAGTGCACATATATTGGTTGCCAAGGAAGCTCATAAGCGCATGATCCATTTCCTCCGGGTCTCAGTAAAGTTCTCCCTCCCCCCCCCTCCCCGTCCTCTCCCACGTCAACGTATGTTATACAGCATGACGGGAGAGGGAAATAGCGACCGGGCGTCACCCAATGCAAATTACATAACTGGTGGGCCGTTTAAAGCTTCCAACGCATTACAAAGGGCTGAGCCATAATTCTTCATCGTCATCAGTCGTCGCGTCAGCAAAGTGGACATAATGCCTTACAGACGTGTAGCTGGTGCCTCGCTTCCCCGCAGAATGACAAATAATGGCTTAGTAGGTGCTTCCCAACTTCACAAAAATTGTGATTTATGGCGTAGTGGGTACCTTTCTAGTGTACTTGTATTGTAGCCCCAAGAGAGCTTACAACAGGTTCTAGAAACGCCGCTCTTCCAGCTTTCGCTGTGACTGTGCTGCGGTTTCAGCGCAGGCCTGGTGTTTTTTCGCACAGGTAGACAACTTGGCAGGTCAGTTTGTTCTGAGGGAACGCAGCTGTCCTTCTCCATCTCTTCGCTTTGTTTCGCTCGATGGAATGCTACAGCTTTTTTCATAATGGGAATGAACGACCGCAGCAACGTTTATTTCCTTTCAATACAGAGAATTACTACTACTAAGCTTCTGTCAGGCGTTCTATCTATTAGCGTCCATTTTCTACGAGTTATAGTTTCAAATAAATAACGATGGAATGGTTGAAAGGTCATCATAAATCACACGGATAGTTATTAAGCGCTGTTCTGGGAGCCATGGCGTGGTTCCACGTAACCGGCTTCACAAGACCGGTTTCAGGGGGACCGGTTTTAAGACCGGTTCCATAACACTGCCTATCCGTTTTATTGCGGCCTAGCTGGACGACTATTTATTCTTGGCTAGCTTCTTTGAGTAACGAGTGTATTATCACTAGTGGATAACCTCCCATGCTTTCCTTTTGCCTAATGTCACAAAGAAAGCAGCCGGAGCTAGTGTTTGTTTTATTGTGCCTTGCTTTAATTTCATCGTCGCTCACGTAATTTGTTTTATTCACGTGGTACATCAGGCGCTGAAATGTTAGCCATGTTTCCCCCAGTTGCCCTGTGTTAATCACTACCTGATTTCGAAAGCGTGACAAAGTCCATAATGAAGTAGACACGGAAAAAGGTGCTTTATATTGGTTTAAGAAATTTACGCCGGATGCCTGTTATACGCCTAACGCAACGGCCGACATTCCCTTGCAAGAATATTCCTACGACTGCGTGCTTACAGGTAATGAACCGCCTAAAATTCGTAACCACAGAAAAAGGTATATTTGATTGTTTAATGCTTACTAGTTGCTTGAAACATTGCTTCTTCTATTCTTACAGGAGCAAAGAAGTCATAGCCAGACCGATTATTAATGGTATAATGGGCACCATTGTCTCGATTTTTCACTTTTTGATATAACAAGCTCCGTAGGGGGAGCTGTGATGATTCTTGAGCCCATGGGCCAATCCATAGCACCCTTCTGGTGAATATTGGCAAACCAGGCCTTGCTTTGTATATACGTATAATTGCTTATGCAGATTGGTACACTTCGTAGATAATATTTTTATATGATATTGCAAGTACGCGTGGCTCTGTGCTGATTGCAAGAAGTGATCCACTAAAACATTCCTGTTGGACTCAATCTTCTGAGAATTAGAATCCTTCAAGCAACAAGTACCGGAATGACTCTAGTTAGGTCGTACCTTACATGCGCGCAGAAGTTAAAGAACAGTTGTATTGGTCGCAGTAAGATAATTAAGGCAATTGTACTTCTTGAAGAGTGAATGATAATCTTTATTTTTGTCGAACACAGAATGCATTACTTTGTGCTCTTGCAATAACAAATAATTAATCATGTGAATCTCTGCTGTAGGCACCAACGAAACGGGGAAAACGTTAACGAGTAAAAATAAATCAGGGCACGGTGAGGCAGAACTTCACATATAACCTCACTCACTCACTCACTCACTCACTCACTCACTCACTCACTCACTCACTCACTCACTCACTCACTCACTCACTCACTCACTCACTCACTCACTCACTCACTCACTCACTCACTCACTCACTCACTCACTCACTCACTCACTCACTCACTCACTCACTCACTCACTCACTCACTCACTCACTCACTCACTCACTCACTCACTCACTCGCTCTGCACCTTCGTTAGTTTGCACGCTCTGCACCTTCGTTAGCATCTGTGTTAGAGAAGACTTCTTTGCACGTCCAACTGAAAAACAGCCAGCCGCGTTCCTTTACATTGCCTTGTGTGGTAGAGGCTTTTCGGTGCGGATGGCACAAAATCCCCGGATCCTAGCCATAGACAGCTTCGTTGCAAAAATTGTCCAACTACGCTCATCGCTCCGTTAGACACAGAAACGCTTCTGCCTGAACTGCACTAATGGAGCACAGCTACCATTACTGTTTTCCGCGACCCAGCTCAATTGATAGTTGACCACGAACTCAAAATGATATGGCGCAAAAATGGAATGGCACCAACGACGGCATTCTTCGTCGCGTCATCCTCAGCAGCAAAGAGTCTCTTTGGCAACGAAGCAAATCCAGGAAGTATGCAACTCGAAAACAGAGCCCTAATCGAAACCCTTCACTACCAGAGTTCGCCAGAAACGTTCAGAAAGACAGATAGGGACTAAAAACACACTTTTGTTTAAGCTACAGCTCGATATTGACCACCGGACTGAGGCACAGATGTCTTTCCGAGATTAGAACGCGGGGTGGCCGAGATGGCGGTAGCGCCCTTTTATGCTCGGCGCCCCCAGAAAATATTGGTGCGCAGCGGGGGCTCAGTGCTATGAGCTAGCGCTTAGCACTCCGGTGCATCGGACTGAAGCGACCAGTACGGTCCAGCTCTCTTTCAGTGCGGCTAAAAGGTCTTGCGCTGCCACAGATAAGAGAAAAAGGAAGAAGAGACAAAGAGCAATTGCCACCGGTGTGTGGAGCGCAGTCGACTCGATTCTTCCAGCAGCGACGAAGGAAGGCCCGGAAACTAAACGAAGAACGTAAAGGCGCGCAAGAAGCAGCAAGCAGTGTGTTCATGACTCCCGAAAAAAATCATATGTGGAGACAACTGTGAGTGGACATAATATACACGAATAAAAGCACATTATGGGCAATTAATAAAACTAGTTGCACATGTACTGAAGCTTTTTTTCGTTATGGGTTGTTTAAGAGACGATAGTGTTTTTACATTGCGCCGGCTACTTCTTTTCACAAATAATCGAATTCGTGAAAATCACAGCAGTGAAAAAAAATTTACGTAAAACACCACCCAGGGAGAGTTCGTTTAAGGCCATTCACGTAGCGTCACGAAAAACAGCATAATATAACAGTCCGCTCACATATCAATATAGTTGACATAAAATGCAGTCACATGAACACCGTATCTGTGCTGAAAATAATACACAACGTCCAGTCACGTAACAGCACTGCAGCTTTGAAATGTGAATGCCCGTTAAAAAAATAAAGCCTAACGTAAATTTATGCCCCGCAACTTATCCTCGCTACGAGTAATTTGAATACTCGCTCACATCTCGCGATTTAATTTAGAGGAGCGGCGCTCGCAAAGCCGGGATTAGGGACGCTTTCGCCATTGGCTCAGGTTTCACACTGGGTGTCGTCACTTTTCCTTTTTTTTTTCAACGTTTGTATTTGATGTTTTCTTATGCCCTAGCACAATACTCGTGCCCCATCTGAACTCAGCGCTCGATGCACGACTCTGCACGATTGTCGCCGCTTGCGCAATACAAACCATTGAACGTTCACGCATTTTTTAGAAGTTTCCCGAGACGACGTTATCAGTCGTTGGGTAATGTTGGAAACTACTAAGCCGTTTTAAGCGAAGATACTACGGGTTACAGACTTCGGTGGCCGCGGCGGTGGCATAGTTCGCGAAAAACCCGGCGCCGGCAAGCGTACGGAAATGCGGTTGTACAGAAATACGGTCCTCGAAGGGTGCGCCGTTCACATACGTATTAGTATGCGCCGTTTCCCAATAATTGATGTTCTCTAGATCGTGGGCTTGCCGGCGATAAGCCGTTTCTTATACGGCAATCTGACCTTTTATCGAGGTCACTTGCCATTTTATGTCGCCACATTTCAGTGTTGCGTTTCATTATTTCACGCATGACCGTCGTTGCATTGCTAAGCTCGCGAATGAAGGGCCTTTCCGCCATGCCGGAGCATGGCGGAAAGAAAAAGTTAGGAGGAAGCATTGCGTAATGCGATCAAAAGGAAAGAGAGAAAGAAAGAAAGGAAGAAAGAAAGAGAGAGAGAGAGAAATAAAGAAAGAAAGAAAGAAAGAAAGAGAGAAAGAAAAAAAGAAAGAAAGAAAGAGAGAGAGAAAGGAAGAAAGAAAGAAAGAAAGAAAGAAGTATAGTAGGTCACACACGCACACGTCAAGCTTCGTGTGGCCCCATTTTCCCGATAGGGAAGGGATCCTTCCTTTGTAGATGTTGAAATATTGACAAGCCTGCGCTGTCTGAATAGGGTCTTGTAAAGCTAAATTAACCCTGACGTCGCGCTCTACCGAGGTGCCACCACCCAGAACTCGCGCGAATTCACGAGCGCTCGTGAATGGAACTGTCGCCACGACTGCCGTGTAACGGCAGGATGTCGCCGACGAGCGCTTGTCTCTTCTCCTAAACGACTTGCTGAAAGGATGACTTCACTACGAACTCTTAGCTTCCCCTGTCGACAGGCAACACGAACGATGTCTCATATATAATATATTGCTAAAAACCGTGTATATTTTGTATGTCTTGTAATGCGCGACACACGACGTATAAAAAGGATTTTTCTGGTGCCCTTTTGTTTTTGACATTAGGTTTGCGAAAAGTGTAGGTTTAAGCGTTGTTGCGCCATGTGCATTATGGCTAGATCCCTCCTGCAAGTGTAAACCTTACACATCTTCAGAAAGAGCGAAAAAGTAACTTATGTCACCATACTCTATTTATCACGATGACTTTTAAGGCGCTGAAATTAAACTTTACTTGAGGACCGTAAACAATGACCTTAAAGCGGTCCTGCAACTCTTTTCCAGCATGTTCAGAAAACGCTGCCGATCTGTAGTCGAGGCTCCTGTCAACACGCGAGCCAATCATTACAGCGCAGCATGCGGCCAGGAATTTACAACTGATTCTCAAAGTCCGCTAGAAATCCCTCCCTCTTGTCTCGACAAATGGCGCCATAGACCAGAAGTCCACGGCCATTGAGTGATTTGAGCATCGTGTGCTGCACAGTTACCGCAGCCTCCGCAAGATGCCGCCACGTGCCCGCGCGCGTGCTCGCAATCACACTTAAGGTAAGCAGCACGTTCGAAGAAAAGAAGTCCCAGTTTCGCCACAACGGCGAAGCAATGAATGCAATAGCAACAAATTGGAATGTAACGCGAAGAACGGAAAGCAGCTCGAAATTGCCAGCGCGTCCCTCGAGCCCAAAGGACGCACGAAAAGAACGCACACAGTACGAGCGCCAACTATCATACGTCACAGCTAGATACTTGAAGCACACTGCTGAAACATAAAGCAGGACGCACGAAACGAACGATCAGGTGCACACAGGACGAGCGCGAACTAAATGTCGCAGTTGTTACTTATTTCTGTTTGAACAGCGCTCTCATTTCGCAAACGCGGCCGCTGCAGCGAGCGAAGTGACCTTCGTACGCTCTGTGACTTCAGCGCGGACATTGCGGGGAAAGCACAGCACATACAACCTCCCGCTCCACCCGCCGCCCGCCCTCCTTCTTTCCTTGAGATAAGCGCACGAAGGTGACCACACCCTGTAGGGCAAAGAGCATCGGCGTTCGCTGGAGCGGGGCGACTAAAGCCCAGCGCCCAGCGCGAACATCACGCCATCTCGCTGGTGAGTAAGTAAGCACGCTGAAGTAAATGGTATATATAAAGAGCAGACAGCGGAAGGGCAAGGTTCTCCCTGCGTAAATATTAGAAGCGAGCGAGCTGGCCGACGACGTTTAAATGCGCCCGCTGCGCTCCTCGCGCCATCTCGCTGGTAATGAAGAAACGCTTATAGGCGCATGTCGTCTCTGAGTCCGGCCAGCGGAAAAGGGTGTGTATATAACGCTCGCCGTTAGCTACCTGTCATCATCAAGTCGCTCGAAGAACAAGAGGATGACGACTTCTCCTTGGCGCGAGCGCACGCTCAATGTGTTACAGATGGCTACGCTATTTGTGTTTTTAGGGGCGAAGCTCCTTAAGGCGGCACCCGTTCGTCCCTCGTAGTCGTAGTCGTAGTGCGTAACCAGTCTTACGCTTTGACCTCCAAGGTGGTGCCGGTGGGAGATTTTTCCTGTGCGTTGTTGAACAATAAAAAATTCGCAGCGGTAGCTAAAAGCCGACTTCTTCTGTCTCTCATTCCCATTAGCAGCCATTCTTTACCTCCAAGGTAGTGCCTGGTGAGATTTCTCCTGTGCGTGATTAAACAATAAAAATTTTGTTCAAAACGCCGTTGATTGATGAAATAAACCAACGAAAGACGCCAGATGTTTTGTAAAAGCAAAACGGAAGAACGCCAGATGTTTCTAAAGCAAAACGAAAAGACGCCAGCTGCTTAACGAAAGACGCCAGATGTTTTCTAAAGCGATGGTTTTCTAAACAATGAAAATTCACAGCGTACATGTAAAATTAAAGTGAGCTGCAAGTCGTCATAACTCATCGAACCTTTAGTATAAACGCGCCCGATCTCACGTCGGTGATGATGTACTGGGCAGAATTCACGGAAGATTCACGGTTTACCGATGAACCTCCGCAGCTTCGCCCACTCATCATCATTCACTCCGTGGATATGCTGTGATTTTTTTTTAATTTTATTTTATTTTACCCTCAGGTTACACAGTACGTTGCAGAGGGGAGGGGCTATCATACATGTTTGTAACAGTCTATTCATAGACAAAAAATGTAATATAGAACTTGACAATGATTACAAAACATACCGGTAGTACATAACCTAAAAAGCCCATTAGTACACTGATACACGCAGTAAATGGATAAGCCAGCTCGCAATAGTACAACAAAGAGATAAAATTTCACAACGGCTAACTCTAGGGAATTAATTATTAAACAAGCATTCTTAAAATGCATGGGGCGATGGATCTTTGTCATAGACCTAGGAAGCAGGTTCCATTCTCAAGCAGTCTAAAGGATCGCAAAGAATATTTCGCACTCAACACTGAATACCTCAAGAAGTGATAACTATCGGCAACACCACCTAAACGAGTTGTGGCGACTTCAAATACCATCTGGACTCCACCGAAGAGAGGCCACTCTGCTATGCCGCTTGTGGCTAAGAGTGGCTTTCACGAAGTCATATTCGTTTCGAATAGGGATGGCCGACAACGCTCTTTGCGACGCCTGCGGCACCGAGGAGACCTTGCAGCATATCCTCTGCGACGGTTCTCGCTACGCTGCGTAGAGACGATCCCTCATATTCGCTCTCGCTCGTCTTCACAATAGAACGGTAACACTAGAAACAATTCTCCAATGTCATTCTGAAAAGTCATCGATAATTCAAGCAACCAAGGCATTGCTCAAATTTCTAAGGACAACAGACTTACACGAGCGGCTGTAGACTTTTAATGATGCCGCATACCGCACAAGAGTGCCGCTTTGCGCTGTGAAGTTATGTGTGCGCGTGTGTGTTCCCCTCTCTTTCTCTCTTTCTTTACTCTTCTTTCAATCTCCCCCATCCCTTCGCCCTGTGCAAGGTAGCATACCGGTTATGCCAAACTGGTTAACATCCCTGTCTTTCTTCTCTCCCGTTTTCCGTTTTCCTTCCTTGGGCAAAAATGTCAATGAATGGGTTATTCTGTTACTCTTGGGCATCTGAACCTCCTAACGATGGTCCAGACGCTCTGATATGAAAGATGTGGCATGTATCAACAGTGAAGACGGATGGGCGTTATGACAGTAAATCTTATGATAAACACATAGACGCGATTGTTTTCTGCGAACACCAAGTAAAGGAAGTGGTAACGATGCTTTCATGGAGGTTACGCTGGATGTTCTCTGGTAACAAGATCAGATGAAACGGGCAGCGCGGTCTTGTGTCCCCTCTATGTTTTGTGTTAATGTGATAAGGTGGGGGTCCCACAACGCTGACGCACGCTCAGGCTGTGGGCGAACGCATGTGGTGTATAAGAGTAACATAGCAGGGGATGGTAGTGCGCGAAAGTTTTTACGAAGGTAACCTAGAGTACGGTTGGCTTTAGTTGTGATATGTTCGATGTGTTTATGCCAAGGTAAGTTGTTGGTTATATGTACACGTAAGTGTTATATGACATTACTGATTCTAATGGTTCGTTATTTATGAGATAGGCATGGTCCGCCATCTCAGTACAAGAAATTCGCAGAGCCTTGCACGTACTTATATTTAATTCCATATGCCAAGTACGGCATCGCTCATGCACAGTGTTCAGATCATTATGAAGAATCGCTAAGTCAGTGGTGCTAGTTATTTTACGGTAGATTACACAATCATCTGCAAACGAGGAAATATGTGAGAGAATGTTATTAAGCAAGTCATTTATGTATATTAGAAATAGTAATGGTCCGAGTACGGAGTCTTGTGGCACACCAGACAAGACATGTGTCGCAGGTGACGCTGTGTCGTTTGCCAAAACGAATTGAACGTGGTTAATCAGGAGGGCTTCAATCCATTTAAATATAGCAGGGTCGATGTTAAGTATTTGTTGGCAGTGATTTACTTTGTCAAAAGCCTTAGCAAAATTAAGGAATACACATTAAGTAAGAAAACCAGAATCCACATTATTAGGCAAATCATTAGTGAACAGTAGAAGCTGAGTATCACCTGAATATTTTTTTACCAAATCCATGTTGAAACGGAGTAAAAAAATTTTATTCTCAAGAAAATGTGCAAGGTGTGAATATATGACATGTTCTATTATTTTGCGTGATAGTGATGTAAGTGATATTGGCCCATAATTGCGCAGGTTACACGTACCACCGGATTTACAAATAGGAATTACTGTTCCTGTTTTCCAATCCATTCGTAGTAATTCAGCAGTAAGCGATTGCGTGAAACTGCACTATAATATGGTAAAAGAGTACTCCTTAGTGTTTAGTGTTGCCATCGTTACGCCAAGCTACATGAGACGACGACAGCATACGACAGCCCGGGCCCCTAAAGTGCTCCACAATTAGAAAAGAAAGTTCTCAAGGTGACGACGCGCGCTGACGAACGGATACATCATCTTGCCTCAGTGTGATCCCCTCCACACCTCCCCCCCCCCTTCCACCTCCTACATAGCTTTCAGCGGGCTCGTTGGCACGAAAGGGTTTGAAGAATGCGACAAATCTCTGTAACTCCGCTCGTACTTGACGTATTCTAAAGATTTTGCCGCAGTCGATTCGTGAAGCAATGAACTCTTTTAGTGAGTCCATTCAATGTTTACTTGGAGAAGTGTTCTACTGATCCTTTAAAGAGTTGAAATGGCCCGAAACACACTAGACGGAAGTCCGCCACGGTGGTCTAGGGGTTATGATGCTTAACTGCTGACTCAAAGATCGTGGAATCGAATCCCGGCCGTGGTGGCCAAATTTCTACAGAGAAAAATGCTAGAGCTCCGTGCACTTCGATTTTGGTGCACGTTAAGGAACCCCAGGTGGCCGAAATTTCAGGAGCCCTCTACTGCGGCGTCTCCCTTATTGATATCATGGTTCTGGGACGTAAAACTCCAGCAATAATTATTTATTACGCAAGACGGAAACAATTAAATTCTTGTCATCCATACCTTCATCTTGTTTCCGTATGTTTAGCAGTAGTTTAATCCTTCTTGATCTTCATCTTATTTCACCTACTTCGAGTCAAGTAAAAAACTGCGACGCACGTAGTTGCATACTTGAAGGTGAGCAATCTGATATCCCAAAAGTGCGCGTGCTATTAAATAATAAAGAATAGCCACGTGCATAATGCTTACAATAGCTACGTGCATAACGTGGCTATAGCGACTCAAATGCGGCGCTGCAATCTCGGCTGTCACCTTTACGCCGCGGTCCGCACGTGCCACTGGTATTTTAAATCGCAGAGATGACACGTCATCTAAGTAAAACAGCTTTTCATTGGCTTCCAAGTCACTGCGGGATTATCGGCAATGAACGGGCCGATCAAGTGGTCCGTTCAGCCGATACGGAAGACCACAAACTATTAATACCGGTTTCTAGGACTTACGTTGCATGGAAGCTCCGCGGCCTTGCTCGCCAGTGCACCACCTCCCAACTAGCCACAGTTCAAGCAGGCACGAATATATTCCTGCAGATCGAACCCTTAGCATTCCAATTCCATCAGGATCTCTCCGAGGAGAGGCTACCTGCTCGCGTAGGCTATGGTTGGGTATCGCATTTACATATTCGTACGCGGTCCGCATAGGATCGGCCGAGAACGCAGCATGTTACCGCATCGGCAATGAAGAAACGATTAGACATGTCCTGAGCGACTGCCTACAGTAATGAAGACAGACAACCACTTTGCAGCGCGTTCAAGAAGTTGAACGACCAACCTCTATCGGAAGATGGAATCCTCCACCATTGACAGAACTTCACGTTGCAGAGGAAGGCTTTACAGTGGTCCAATGTTCTAACCTGAGCGGGGAACGCGGTATTACAGCCAAGTGAGGCAGGCCAATGCCACCTAGAAAAAAAATTCAGGCCTGCTCACTGCCGCCGTGACGTCACGCGTCTTGACCGAGCGAGCGAACGCGCGGGAGACAGTGAAGCCATTGCCACTATCGTCTCGTATGAAATGATAAAGCGTTCGTGGCTAGTTTTACATTCGTAACAGCTTTATTTTGCCTTTAGCGTCGGGATTGGCGCTGGCTTAAGGAATGTGTTACGCTTTAGAGTCTTTGCTGATTGGTCTGTAAGCGACTTATTATTCCACCTAAAAATAAGATAAGATTGTGCGCTATCGAAAATGTCACAGATTTATAAATGCGAAGGTTGATGGCCCCGAAAATTGACGAAATAAATAGGGTAACTTTGATTCATACTTCACTCTTTATTTACACACACTCACACGCCACACTGTCCATAAGATGCGCAGAAGTGTTCCTATTGATTTGGTAAACTGAGAAAAATTGTCGGCACTGCGTCCAGAGGTCCAGAGTCAGCCGAGTAGCCCCCATGGGAGCTACTACTGTCCTGCCGGTTCTTAGATCGGTGTACTTGGTAGTCGTCCTTCAGTGTTCTGGCTTGAAATCGAGCTCACAGACCTGAAAACCATTTAAGAAAGCGGTTTATCACAGGCTTTCCGCCCCACTGTGCTCCTTATATGCTCAGTTACAAAACAACAAAATCTATGAGGTGTCTACAGGCATCCCAATTCGGCTGACTTGCAGCAGTACACATTTCAAGGAAAAAAGTTAGGCGAAAGTGCTGGCGAGACTGGCGCATAATTATAATACCGCAAAAAGTGGTCGGAGCACCGGTAAGAAATACTATGTACAAAACAGATGCACGACGCCACGCACCGACACTCCTTAGCTTTTCTCAGTCAAAAGAAGCCCGCGGAGCTACGCTCAAATAGCGAAATGTTTATCGACCCTGAAGGAAAAAAACGCCTGTTCTGAGAATATACTGCCACGCGCGTTTATTGCTCCATTTTTATGAGTTCGGGGGGCGAGCAGCGGAACGCAAAACGCATCTCTCGCACCGCTTGTGAAGTCGCTTGATTGTAGCATGAAGGTGCGTCTACTTCGTTTCGCCGTCGTTTTGCAGCCAAGCTCATCGCGTCTCGGCAAGACGCGCTCGTCAAAAACGGGAAATCTATGCCCTCTCTAGAGACGCGAGACGCCACATCATCGCGGGGGGTGAGCGCCTGCCACGCTCAGCTAAATGTGCCTTATGTCAAGGCTTACGCTAACAAGTCAGAAGTGCACACGACATTATTTTGTCGAAATAACTGAACGCGTTAGAGGTGGTGCCTTTAAAACATCTGAAAAGCAATAGCATAGACTACACATACCTTTGAATCACGGAGAGAATGCATATCGATGTCATCCCGATGAACGGCACGCTCTCATTTCTCTTTTTGGTCGCCTTGGGAGAATGAAACCACTGGAACCTTCGGTACATCGCCAATATCGGCGACACTTGGGCCCACAGCACTGCTCCATTGGGAGAGCTTGCAGGTGTACAACATTCCGTGAACGAAACACATCACATCACCACGCAGCACTTCACAAACGCAGACCACGGTCTTCAAGCAGACGCCAAAAGAAACACCAGTATACCACGGCAGGCTTCGTCAGGCTTAGCAATCCTGCTCTCTCGAATGGCGTGAGCATGCATGCGCACGTCTACTCGGCAGGAGACGAGGGTCAAAAATGACTGACGTCAGAGGCCATGCCCGGAGTAGTGAGCAGGCCTGAAAATATTCTAGAGGGCGCTGGGCAGGCGCGCGTCCCAGTGAGGCCGACGCTTTTACAACGCTTGGCTAAGGTCGCCACCCCGCGGTGTCTTAAGGCATTGACAAAATAGAACATCTATTGAAAACGCGCCGAATGAGAGGGACGTGTAACGCGTTGCAGGTGCTAATCGCGGAGGCCACAGTAATGACGAATTACTTTACCACTCCCCGAGGGCAACACCACCCCACCGACCGGGAGAATGGTAGATATAAAAGGCGCGTTTGTAAAGCATCCAGAGTCTGTGACCGTGGCGCAGTGGATAGCGTGCCCGGCATCTGTTGCGGACCGAGCGGTCGTGGGTGCGATGCCCGTTGATGGAACGTTTCTTCTTTGCCATCTAATCGTGTATATTTTTTCGACGTCATTTCCTTGACGGAAATACGTCACCGAAGTCTTGGTGGACCCCGGCATAAAACACTTTCGTGTTAAAAAGGCAGGTGGGATCGGGTACGTTTCGCATAACAGCCTGGCAGACCAAAGCTGCGCGAGACTGTTCACTGCACGCATGCATTCATTCCCGCTCATTTTTCCGCTGTGCTCAGTTATACAGCGCTTATCGACTCGGCAGTCGACGCTCGAGCGTTCAGGTTAAAAATTGGGCGGCTGTAGAAGCGCAACCATGCTTTCTGCGTTCCACCGGCCTATCTGAACGGCTCTGCTTAGAACGCCTTTCCTCTGTGTGCTTCTTTAAGCGAAGCTTTTACCCACTGACCTGTGTAGCTGGTGACAGCGGTTTCCTCACCCGCAGCTGGCGCGCACCAATGAAATACGAAATAAAACACAATGCATTTTCTTTCCAGGGCTGGGGGTTGACTGGGTTTGAACCCGGGTCTCCCCGCTGCGAAAGCGAGTGCCTTTAGCACTAGATTACGCGCCCATGCTTGCCCATTGTGAAGTGAACTGAAGCATACGAATGCGTTCTACCGACGATGCAAAAAACGATTGCGAAACATTACACTTGCTATGGGCGCTTCATTGAAATATTTCGCGCTGGTGCACTAAAAGCGATCGGCTGGACAACGCGTAAGGTCGATATTAGGAATTGAGCACATCTCAGGAAAATTCCGATTCCGAGAAAATTGAATTTCTAACCCGTGTTTCAGAGATGGCGTGATGGTCCTTTCGTTGGGCCATTCTACAGGCTCACGAACGCTGGAAAGAATATAAAAACGACACCATGACATGGACACAATCTGCCTGCCCAATTAATCACAAGAACCTCGCCACACAGTTGAGACGACAAGTAGAACATGTCTAGAAGAATTGATTCTTTCTACCCTCCTGCGTTGAACGATTGTGTAAACTACAATAAACCCTTATTTTGGCCGAGTTTGTATGCCAGCAAGTAAGAATGACGACAGCAGCTATAAAATATGTGCATTCTTTTTACCTGATTTTTCTCTTATCGTTTGGTTTTCTTCACGAGATCAGGTTTCGAATGGAATGACCAACTTCATCGGGTCTTTAAGGTCGCAGCTATTGTCCTTTAGCTCTGCAGCTTGCTCTGTAGATTGCTTTGGCTCAGTAATTTGCTTATTTGCCTTAATAAGTTAGCGTACATAATAAAGGGTACAGCTACGCATCCCCCACTATTTTACAACTGTCAGAATGAACTGCTTCGCGAACGGGGTGTCGCCAAACTCGTGTCGACAGGATTGTCCTTCGATCCACGGCAGTGAATGAAAAGTTTTCTTTTTGGGAAGGCAGGAGCAATAGAAAGATAAAACAATAAGACACCCAGAACAATGACGGATCGCTACTGAGGGAATTCCATTGCAAACATGCCGCACCCCATTGAAAAGAAAAGGTGAAGTCGCTACGCTCGAGGTGTTTGGCAACGAGATCAATGTCAACCTTTGTTGCATCACTGTCTTACACGGGGAAAGACAATAAACCATCGCGGTGAAAGGAGCTCGCTTGGAATCTGCGTAGCGTGGCACGGCAATGGCGCTCGCAGGTCGGGCTTTTCCTTCAACATTCAGTACATCTCTTTTCTTTTCTTCCTTTCTCTACAGCACAAGAATACTGCGCCGTTCATGCTGTGGCTTTTCGTTACAGGTTTATGAGTGCTTTGTATACCCTCCTATGGCTTTCGTTTTCTTAGATTATACTTTCTGATAGCCGTCCTTTTCTGCAGCTTCCCTTGTTTCACAACCGTACTCCCGCAATCCTGGATTATGTAAAATTGTACATATTGTTACCATACCCGTGACAATATCTTTGAGAAGAAACATTCACTAAATAATATTTATAATATCCCATTCATCCTATATTTTTTTCCTCCTATCGATCTGCGAAACTTCTCGTTTTTTTCTAGCGATTGAATTTTTGCTAGATTGACTATCGAGCCGCAGCGAAGCTGTACTGTTGCTTTATTTTTATTTTCGCTGTTGTGTATCCTAATGATAAGTGAGGAGGGAAGAAACAAGAAGAAATAATTTTAGATCAGTAATTCAGAACTGGCTCAATACAAGTTCAATACTATAGCTTGTCGTACATTGTATGGAGTCTCCCGCTCGCTTTTTCATGTCGAGTGTGATCGACAAATGCATGCTTGCCAGTCACGGTGTGTACACTTCCTTTCCTATACGACACAAGCTTTTTCTGGCGCTTGTTTAGGCTAATGTGTGAGTGTGCGTGCGTGCGTGCGTGCGTGTGTGTGTGTGTGTGTGTGTGTGTGTGTGTGTGTGTGTGTGTGTGTGTGTGTGTGTGTGTGTGTGTGTGTGTGTGCGCGCGTGTGTGTGTGTGTGTGTGTGTGTGCGTGTGCGCGTGCCGTGTGTGCGTACAGTAGTAGAAGTACAAGTAGAGCAAAATATCTGTTGTTTTTATTGTGGCTCTTGGTCTATTCATCATCAAAAAAAGCGAGCGGAACGTACTCCTTGCTACACCGAAGCATTATTTAGTAGTCACATGAACGACATGATATAAAGGTTCCTTACGTAACTGATGCGTTTTATACAAGAATGCTGCAATCAGGACGGGGGCCCCCTATAAGCCGATTTCGTCTCGCCACCTTCCCTTAGACGAAATTAGCTCTTTCGTAATAAGTGAACGGGAAATGAGTTGGGCACATAGGATTTGCGTCGGACGTGCTTCCCGACCGCATCGTTACCGCGACTTGGCAACACGCGAGCGACACCTGTCACCCCAAGAGTTTGCAGAACTCTGCTCTCGCACGCGACCCAAACTTTCCCACGTCGACCTCCGGACGCACTTCGGTGGTCCTACGGTTTCGCCCGCCTTGACGCCATATTGCACACTTCTCGGTTTCTCGATGTCAGGCTGTTTCTCGGTAACACCTCCTATGCTTTTACCCAACCACCAGAGAAAAGTTTCGTTGGGTCGCATTCTAGACACAAGAGTGAAGTTATGTACGCGTATGAAAACAAGACACACCTTGAAACATTATCGACGGTGGTCGAAGAAAGGATATGCGACTTCCATTCCCTCAATATATCTTGCGCACCCACGTATACTCATTAACCTTTCAGGCTATAGAGGGAAACCTTACGGGCGCTACGAGCTGGATACACGCCTTTGTGTAAATTGAGTAGTTTGTGCATATCGTGGACTTTCCTGGCACGTCGACTACGCTGGTGCCTAAAGGGTAGCTTCTGGTACGAGGTAACGTCCGCAATCAAATCAGAGCACAGATGTCAGTGTCACCGAAACGAAGAGCATGTTAAAGTGCGATGATGTGCGTATCACAAGTAACGGTTGTCGGGGTATTCCTCTGCAGTTCAGCAAACCTTGACTATAGCATGATGTGCCATAACAGTAAATATCTAAGGTTTATTACATTGTTATACAAGCGGATAGTCAACACTGCAAGC
This sequence comes from Rhipicephalus sanguineus, assembly GCF_013339695.2. Lineage (NCBI taxonomy): Eukaryota > Metazoa > Arthropoda > Arachnida > Ixodida > Ixodidae > Rhipicephalus > Rhipicephalus sanguineus. Next base: position 90,626,500 of record NC_051179.1, read on the forward strand.
ATTATTGACGTTAGGCAAGCACCACCACTACAAATGGTGTTAGGCAGCCGTTTATGTAATACATTTATTGACGATCTGTACCGCATGCCTGCTAGCTGAGGGTCGTTGCAGCACGCTTGCCAAACTTCGTCTGATATGTTAAGATCGCCATCTATAACGAACGACATGTACGTCTCTAGTTTTACCAGCGCAAAATGAGTGATAAAATTTTCTGTGTGTATTCTCACCGTTCCTGAGTTGTCGTAGACTCTGAATCACCTGTAATGCATACGCGCATATTACAGGCCGTGCAATGCGGGCATGCGCCACACGTGACTGGCGGAATAGGTTTCATGACGTACGCGGCAGACATGTCACGTTGTTCATGTCATTACCTGTTACTGATGCTCGTCATACACTTTGTGTAGATAGATAGATAGATAGATAGATAGATAGATAGATAGATAGATAGATAGATAGATAGATAGATAGATAGATAGATAGATAGATAGATAGATAGATAGATAGATAGATAGATAGATACTGCCAAAGGGCGGTTGGTTCACCAAGAAATGCTTCGCTTTTAAAGAGGCGTGCAGACATGAGCAAAAGAGACCGGCAGCGCAAGCACCGACGTATTAAATGCGAAGCATTTCTTAGCGAACCTCTGGCACTTTGAGCGTTTCTATCTACGTATCTATCTATCTATCTATCTATCTATCTATCTATCTATCTATCTATCTACATATCTATCTATCTAGCCGCCTACGTCTGGGTGCTCTCACGGTCGCCTCCTTAACTTGGTGTTGACCAAAATTGGCATGGGAGAGGAAGAGGATTTGACGAATATGAATGACGGGTCATGACTTGAATAACGTGAAAATCCTGTCGCGTACGTCGTCAAACCCTTTCCACTAGACACGTGTGGCACATACCCGTTTGCCACGGGCCGCGGTGTACGGGTATGCGCCACAGGTGATTGACAGTTTATATCTACCCAGGAGCGGCGAGAACAGACATTGATAACTTAAATGCTAGAGCGTTAAGGAAAACCAACATCGGCAGCGTTGACTCGACGAATGGAAACATGAAAACTAGGATCTCAACAGGAATCGAACCCAACCATTCTGCGTGGCAATCAGATGTTCTACCACTCAGCCACGCCAGGTCTATAAACTGGCTTGGAAAAACAGCCTACGCAGGCGTAATATCGGCGCAACGTCAATTGTGGTTGTGGTGCTTGGTATCTAATTTCACAAGAAAGCAATATGATATGATATTGATATCCGATATGCACTCCTACGATACAGGCGTCATATCAGAATAACGTCTGCGGTTCTAGTATTGGGTCCGCTTTTATAGCAGTCTAATAAACATTACGTTTTTAATCGTATGATTCAGCAAGCTATATTGAAGCGTTGCTCGACCCCGGAGGAATACATTAATGAAAGTTACATATGATATCCACATCACCGCACCGTAAAGTGCACTTCGTCCGCCAGAACGACGCAGTGCCCTCTTCATTTCTTACGAGGCTGGGCGATGGCCTCATGCTGACCGAGGGGATGCCAGATTGATTTACAGCCGCTTTGTAGACTAGACTATGTAGGCCACATACGCTCAGGTAGTGTACGAATACGACAAACACCATCCATTGATGTTGGTCTACGAAGCACTATCCAGGCCTACCAGCCTCGACGGCCTATACTTCACCAACGCAAAGTGTGGCTTCAGGTTCCGACATATCACCGGCTCTATCCACAGGCAATTTGTTGACGAAATGACCGAGGCATCCACAAATTCCAACAGCTCTACTAGACCACATATCTCACTACACATGGACCCCTCTTCACCACCATCACGACCGGATCCTATAACAAGTCATGACCAGCTGCTGGTGCTCACTGATCACGGTGATGATGCCCTTGTTCAAGAACTGTCAAGAACTTCTTCCACGCATGAACAAGAGTTCGTGAAACGTGCGTGCGTTCTCGGGACACGTATAAGCACTACATATGCTTATACCAACACCAGGTGGGTATTACCCACTTAGGAGGGGTAAGCTGAATAAATATGAGCTTACCGCTCCTGGTGTTGGTAATACCCACGTTGCCATTGGCAGCGTTACCCAACCGTAAACAATTGGTTATATAACACATATGCGGCTCTTCAACATATATGCGTGCGCATAAAATTTATACAAATCTTTAGCTTCATCTTGTAACGTGTCGCTCAGTAAAAAAAAAAAAAATTACGCCACAGTCACCTTCCCACCGCATGCTTCGCATAACATCGACTCCCACGGTACGTGGGATCTGCCGAATTTTTTTTATTAACGAGTTCTTCATTCGTAGAAGTAACATAGGTTTGGCAAGGGATAAAAGGATGAATGTTGAAAAGCTGGGGTGCTGCAAGGTATTTTTGATGGCGCGAGCTCTCACGCGACGCCACCACTGGCTTACTCAGGGAGTGGCAGACAGTTAGGTTACGTGCGGGTGGCGTCACTTAGTTCATTCTACCGAGGTCAGTCGAAATCGAAAAGCAGCAGCTCGACCTACTTTTTTATGGTATCAGTTTCTGTTCTCTTCCGTCCTTGTCTCTACTCCTTACTTTCCCCTAAGGCGAAATTCAGGTAAGAGTAGAGGCCTAAGCGCGAGTGTTCTCAATTTACGGCCGACCAAATTTCACTAATTATCATGGATTATCATAGGGCTCACTGCGCGTCTTAATATATTAAAGTCTACTAGGAAACTATCGCACCCACGTCTTCGGTTAGTATTCCTATTTTTTTTTAACGCACAGTAGGTGAGCGTCGAAAGGATCGCGAAAGAGCGGCAAGTGTGCGTGGTCTCCTCCGTTGCGCGTGTAATGGCTCGAGCTGCGCAGACGAAAACAAGGAGCGCACGCCCGCAATCTGGCCATTTTCTGGGTCAACGACACCCCCGATACGACGCTGCGTGCACTCTCGAGAGGGGCGAACCACATGCTGCGGAGGACGTAATAGAAAGGATACCGTATATAAAAAAATCTAAACAACAACGCGTTCAACGAGCTGAAAAGAAGCACGTGGCCGTCGCTTGAGATTCGTTGGTTGGCGGTGCTGGGTAGAAGATTGTGGCTTGCGAGGCAGCTCTGCTGGCTGGGGAGCAGCCGCCATTTTCTGTGAAGCTAGTCGTATAGGCTTACGAGCACTGGCGGAGTCCTACGCCCTCCAATCCAATGTGTTTGCCGGCTCGAGTCTGCAGGCAGCGGTGCCGGGCCACGGGGGACTCGTTCGCTGCGGCTCATTAAGAAAGGGTGCTATGGGAAAGGCTCAGTGCACTTAGCAAAGCCCGCAATTATCTTTCACTCTACTTGTTTACTCGCCTTCAGAAGGGGGCGATATATAGAGAGGTAGCGAGAACCACTTTAGTTCACGACTAACCGCAGCTAAATAGGTGAGGAACGCTGCCGCACGTGAGACGAAGCCGATCGAAGGGCAGTTCACGTCCACAGACTGACGTTTTACAGTTTGCGCTTGTCGCGCTCCCAGCGGCTCTCGTTCGGATCACACGATTCTCGCGAGCTCTTTCGAAATCTACAGCGGTGCGTTTTCATTAGGCCCCGTGGTTTCTCTTCGGCAGTACGCTATGGTGTTTCCGATAGGTCATGGTTAAGCGCGATTCTCGGATCGGCCGTGCTACAATTGTTTAGTAGGCAGGGGCACTTGAGAGCATACGTCTGGCGTAGTTAAGGCTTAGTCTGCGCAGCTATAGATTTACTCTGTCGGCACGATGGCTCTTGCAACTCGCAGACTTAGTGCTGATATGTCACAAAATTTTCAGAAAAAAATGCAGCCATTATTAGGACTGAAAAACAAATAAAGTTACCCAGGTGCCCACCGCACTGCGACAAATATATTATATGCAAAACGTAGTGCAGAACGTTGCCATGTGGATCAACGCGTTTGCCTAAGACGATCAATCGATCTTCTGCGGCACGCGTATGTACAATAACAGCTGCAACACGACGGGGATGGATGAAACGACGGCCACAGCCTAATCAATTATGCCGACGGCGACGACATGTGGACGAAATTATTATGCTTCCGACTAGGTGATTTACAATATGTCACAACTTGTTCCAGAAGACGGTGCTCCAAATGCACATGGTAATGCAACACCAGGGAAAACTGGTTTGCTTGCTGTCATACTTGGAACCACTTGTTGCTATGTGATGAAACGACGCAAATGACGATGAGATAAGGCTTCCAGGAATTTGGGCGTTCCTTTCCTGCGCCTGTGGGGAGAGCGCTGGGAAACTATCAAAATGCGACTTTTTGGGTTCATTGCGAACGTCTTTATTTATTGAAATATCTACATTTACCATCTTATTTCCTGGTGCTTATCACTGCCAACGGCTCTTCTTTCCGCTGTTAAATAGAAGATAAGTAAAACTATAAAAATAGTTCAGCTAGGAAAAAATTACAGCATATCCACGGGTGAATGATGAAGAGCTTGGGCGAAGCTCCTGAAGCAATCATGGTCTCGGGATCGGCTTCTCGTTGAGCCCGTTTTGCAGCGGCGTCCTTGGCGCGCACCGTCTGGGGATCCGCCTGGCTGCCGCCAAGCGAGCGCCCGCCGCTGCGCATCGTTCATGCTCCACCAACGATCCGACACGTACGGCGACGATCCAGGAGAATGAGAGAGGCGCTCGCTCCCCGCGGATCCCCGCGCAGCGCGCGCAGCAGCCAATCGGAGAGCAACGACACTTCTAGCGCCATCTAGTGTCGATTCACACAAGCGCCATATTGCATACAATTCTATTGGACCAACACCATCTAGGAAATGAGACGAGAAATGGTGATGGCGAAACACATTGTGTACAGCGCCATCTAGAGTATCGTCCCTGAACTGCAGTTTGTATGTACTTCTATGAGACAGCGCCATCTGCCGTATACGCCGGACAGAGATACTGCCGTTTACGCCGGACAACGGAGACGTGACAAGGTTAGACAAAGCTACGCCCCTAAAAATAGAGAGTGACAGTGGCTCTGACAAGAAAGTTGTGTGGAGTTACTCGAAGGAACACCGAAAAGACTACTCAAAACAACTGTAACTGGTACAACGCTGCCACTGACAACCAGAAAAAGCACAATGACAGGAGTGACAATGTCGTCAGGAAGCTCTGATGAGATATAGCACACCGCAAACCTTTTACGGAACAAGATGATAGATAAAGGAAGAGAGGTTATCGTGTCTCTACCTTCGTGTCCCTTAAATGTTAGTACTGTTTCAAGCCTCTTCAAAATGAACCAACAGCAGGACAACACATTTTGTCAAGTAGCGTTTACACATGTAGCTGTGCCGCACATTCAAGGCACAAACATAGTGAGCTTTTCTTATTATTAGGATGACAACTCGTTAAGGTAAACGTGCCAGGCCAGAGGAGATCCATTCACTGCTACCCCTAAAGCTTTCAATTCTCTTTCGAGACCTCGCTGAACGTGCAGTCTTGAAGAAGACAATTCAAGAAATAGTAGGAGGAATGAACTTTATTGGGAACCAGCAATTTGAGTGGCGCGGCCTAGGCCTGCCAAGAAATGTTTATCCGGGCATATTTGGCTTCTGCAATGCATGCGACATAGCTAGTTCTTGAACTAATAATTCCAGCCAGGCTAAAGCCGAGAATGGCACCGGCACATGAGTACGCTTGGGTTCACGAGGTTGTACGAAGACGACGAAATGGCGGAGTCTAAAAGGTCAAGGCTAATCCGTGGCGAGCGCGTGACATAAGCTAGACTCAAGAAAGTTGGAATGAGAGAATTGGAACCAGTGAGAGAGAGAGAGAGAGATAGGACGCCAGTAGTCCCCTATTAGTGAGGCAGCGCACGGTCGTTTTGCTTGCGTGGAGCAGCAAAACAGCCTGCCCCACCTCGGAGGTGTGCACTGCATTCGCCTATATGCACATTCTCGAGAATTCCTTCCAGCCTCTCACTGATCTGCATGCAGCCTGGACGGAAGCGTTTGCATATGCATGAGCGGGTGTCGTGGTCCCCTCGAAACGGTCATCTTGACGACCCGATTTCCTTTTGCTTTATGCACGTCTTCACCTATCGCAATTGCATGTTCGTGTCATTTCTCACTTATGTGTACGTAGTGCGCCACTAGTCTACTACGGTAAAAGACGACAGTGGGGACACGAAGCTTCCCGTGATCCTATAGCAACGACGAAGGAAACTCGAACGCTCTTTCCGGGAATGTGCTACCACGTACGCTTTGGTGTGGGGCTTTGTACTCTATGAAATAGCACCTCGCATATGTATTCTTTCATATAAAATCCAGGTCATCTAACTAGGAGTATTGGTTCTGAAAATGCTCTCAAAATTTCTAAAACTATACAAATTCAATGCGAACGTTGATATTTAAGTGAACCGAATATACCGTGAGGAGGGCATATGAACCGTACATAAGTACATGCGAGGCGTATAAGTGATTTTATACTATTTGTAATAATTCTTCGTTTTTTTCGCAGTAATGCAGCCATTGCGTGCTGAACAATACGATGATTCATGACATAACTGGTGCAATGAGTAAACGACTCGCTGAATAATCAATAATCTTCGATGAACAGGTTGTCTGATAGATGAATGATGTGATGGACCATCAGATCATTCATCGCATAACAGCTGCAATAATACGAAGAGAAAAGAGCAATGTTGCCAAGCAGTGCTTACTGATTTCACTATCTTTCCGAAAAGCATGTTCACATTCACAACACAACGTACTTGTAAGATAATGCTGCTGCGGTGCGTATTACTGCATTCATCCCTGTCCCGCACTTCACTGTTTGTGCAGTTTTATATGGTAAAAAAGAAACGAAACCATTCAACAAGGTTCGCTTAGCAGACACCAATGAAACTGCGAGGCTTGTGGCGTTCCCTTCGTCAGGCTAACGCATTTCTATGTTTAGCAAGTCTTTCAGATATGTTATATCACTCCTCTTTATTGAACACTTTCTGTTAAGTTTTGAGGTGGTAGTATAGTTTTATCGCATCTTGACCATACCACTCTTACACACAGGTTTACAAAGAAGCCTTCGCTTATGATGCTCCGATATGTTGTATCACTGCTCTTTATGAAACACTGTTTGTTAAAGGACCCCTGACAGCGAAATTTTTGTTGGTGACTTTTTTGATGTAATTTGTAGCTTTATGTCTGGTAATCTCTAAATTAAATCGTAAATGCTCTAGCGTATCGTACAACTAATTCTAGCGTAGTTAATTGTGACCATTTTAGCATCACTTCAAAACGCCCGCCTAAATATCACAAGAAACTGGCGCCCCATGCGGCGAAGCGTCAAAGACCACGTGCACTCAAGCTGTGGTGACGTTGACAGCGCGGTTTTCAAGTCGGGGCCCCGCGCGCGGTAGAGATTGAAAGTATGTGGGTGCCTCGGTATGGGTTAAACTTGTTAAGCGCGTGTCCCCTCACGAAAACTACTTCGAGAGCAGCCCGAAAACAGAGCCAGGGGGGTGAGGAACAATAGGCCTCGCCGGGTGCCAGTCGTCGTATTGTGCACGTGCGCCCCGCAAACCTTCTGTGACGTCCACAATACTTGCTTTACTCGTGGAACGTCACAAGGGGCCTCTATCTACGTCATACCAGGATGTCGCAAGGTGCAGCCAACTCAAGTGAGCACTCACGCTTACTTTAAAACCAAATTAAGATACCTTGAAGGCAACGTTCGTCACTAATAATCGGTCAGATGTGCCCCCGTATACAGGAAAGTCAAATAACACAACGATCTCGAGGTTTCAATTTTGGTGTCAGGGGTCCTTTAAGTTTGAAGTTGTTTTATAGCCACCACCTTTTATAACCACAAAGTATCACGTGACAGTGGTGTGACTGTGGTCACGCGCACGCCATTTCTTGGGCTAACTGTTGCCTTCTTGCTTTTAGTGGAAGTTGTGTGTAGTGGTATTTACCCAATTTCAGCAGCACATACGCGTTTATGATGACGATAGTTTTCCGATAGGCTACTCAGATTTCTGCGGCATATACCCGTTTGTTGGGCTAAATGTTGCCTTCGTCTTTGCTAGACCGGTGGTAGTAGTGGGATTTAGCCAATGTCTGTGGCGCATGCCCGTTTATGATGCCCACAAGCGTTACCACGGATCCCGGACATCAAAGGCTTCACCAAGAACAGCTTAGCTGTTAAAACAGCTACGTTAAGTTATAAACCCGCGAAACTCTGAGTAAGCAATTTTTGTCAACACTCATCAGAAACGTCGAAGCAATTCAGCATATTGCGATAGAGATGCTTTTTCGGACACCGTGTTTACAAGTGCACAGATGACGTAGTTTGAAGTCATCATCATCATCGCCAGATGTCTACGTCTACTGCAGGACAATAGCATCTCCCTTGTCCCTCCAATTAGCCTGGTCATGTGCTTACTGCGGCCACGTTATAACGGCAAACTTCCTAATCTCGTCTGCCCACATAAAACTTCTGTCTTCCCCTCGCGCGCTTGCCTTTTCTTGGAATCCACTCCGTTCCAAATGACAACCGGTTATCTTGCCTTCTCGCTGCATGTCTTGCCAATGCCCATTTGTTCTCCTCAATTTTGGCTAAAAAGCCCTTGACAGCCGTTTGGAATAGAAAAGGTAATATCACTGATGCGTCAAGCACATCTTGCGTTTCGAGATGCCGTACGTATACCGCCTGCTTTGATTTTTGCAGGAGGTTCGTGGTGACGAGTCGGGTGGCCGCGCTGCTGCTTCGTCGTCGTCATCGTCCAAGGGGGCACGGACGCTGGACAAGATAAACGCTGGAGAGTACATCCGCGGACTGAGCGGCCGTCACCTCGACAAAATCAGCGGCGGCGAGTTGCTGCGCTCTGCTGCCGACGATGCCGAGCTCCTTCGGTCGCTGGTGCTGCCGTACGCTCTGCGAGGACTCTCTTCTTCGTCGCTCGGCTCCGGTCCTCGCCGCGGATTGGACAAGATTGGCGGCGGCGAGTACATTCGCGCCACGGGCGCTTTCCCACCTGGCTCTCGTCCGGCCAAAAGGCAAGCACCGTGCGTAAACTCACGCTTGGAGCTATCTTGTCATTGGCATAGCAAGTATATGAACACTCAATGCGCTTTTTTGCCATCGCCGTCATGTTCCGTATAAAGTCCAAACCATGTTCCGTATGAAGTCCAAAGAAGGCTCCTACCCTTGTAATTGTACATGCCGTTCGGCTCATGACGTTAGTCTGGAGAGTGCGCCCATTGGTTCATGCTTGTGTGCATCCGCCTTTGAGGAAGAAATGCCGCTGCGGGTTTCCAAGGTTGTACCAGATTATAGACGAGAAAGCTGTCAATCAGCGCTGTGCAATGTTTTCGTGGCGAAATTTTATGGTAAAGTGACGTACAGTTTCAAACTACATGCTCCGCACCACTGAACACATGAGCACGTACACACACAAACAAATATAAGAGAAGTACATAATGGAAGTACGCAGCCAGTCTTTCTTCTTAAAGGCGTCAAGCTTCACGGTTCTCCGAAAATGTCGCACTGTTCATTCGTTCATCAATGTCGACAGGTCAACGGCTAAAATGAACTAATTAAAAAAAAAAATATGCGCATTTAACATCGCTGTTGCCTCGACGAAGACAAGTCCACTTGCAGAAGCATTGGCTACAGCGGTGCCCCGTGGGCAAAGATACTTTTACCGCTTCAAGATTTCACCTTTCCCTGAAATTGTTTCTTGTTAGGTTGGAGGTTATGATGACGCAAAACTAGTGACAGAGTGATTTAAATGCTTTGCAACTGAGAGCGACTGTTATGATAATGTTCATCCTAGGCAATTCGCAAACTAAATCAGTGTGGTATCTTTTGCATAAAAGCAGCACCAAACGTAATCACGAAGAAGTGTACAGCGCAGCGCAGAAGTTCAGAGGACTTTCATGGCCTCGTTGTTGCAATATTAGCTATGTTAAGGTGTACATGGCTAGGTGAAATCAAAATTCGTTCGTCCTAAGCACGCAACAACTTCTAGCGCACGCGTGCCACAGAAATATGGCAAGCCCCACTACTCACCACTGGTCCACTAAAGATGAATGCGGAGCTAACAGTTTAGAAAGGCGCTCCAGTGGCACGTTAGTGACGTCGTTCTCTCCGTCGGAGACCAGTACATCATTAAGAAACACAAAGACGTGACCAATGATTGAGAACTACTCCAATGAACCGCCGGAAACCGCCGGAATCACGGGGGCCGCAGGTTTCAGCTTCGCTGCTTAACAGTCGGTACGGAGTGCTTTAGCGGCAGTTTTACAAGAGTAGCTGTTTAAGCCGGACGTAATCTGCCTGCTCGATCCGAAAACTATCAACATCATGAACTGGCACGCGCTCTCATCGTCGTCGTCTTCATCTTTTCCTTCGCACCTAGGTCACGTGCGCCGGTTTGTCCGGCGGGGAATTCAAGTAACTCCGACGGGCGAGAGAACGAGTACAGAGAGATATAGACAGAAAGAAATAGAGAGAAAGGAAAGGAAAAAAAGGAAGAAAGATATAGAAAGACAGAGAAAGAAATAGACAGAGAGAGAATGAAAGCGAAGAAAGAGAGAAAAGATAGAAGGGGAGGGAACAAGTACACAGAGAGAGAAAGAGATAGTGCTAAAGAAAAAGAAAGAGATAAAAAGAAAGAAAAGGCGTAAGAGAGAGAAAAAGATAGAAAGAAATAGACAGAGAGAGAAAGAGATACAAAGCAACATACACAAAAAAAAGACAAAAAAAGACAGCAAGCATAGCCATGTATAGCTTAGTATAGGAAGGGGTGGGAAAAGGAAGTGAGAGTAACAAGGAGGGAAAGGAGGAGGTCACAGGGTGAAGTATAGTGCTGTGTTGTATACTATAGTATAGGAGGGGGTGGGAAAAGGAGTGAGGGTGAGGAGGAGGAAAAGGAGGAGAGCGACGCCACCAGCTCCTCCGCTTCCCCAGTGTTTGCACCTCTAGTGCGTACCTGCCCTAACTTTTTTTTAACTGCGACGTCGTACTGCCTGGGTATTTGCTATATTCATATGCTTTACGCCCACCTTATCACTCGCAGGTTCGACTCCTTAAGCGGTTTGACCTTCGGCGGCGACCAGGCGGGGCTGCACAAGCGGGGCTATGGCCACGGCGAGTTCGACGAGATCGACCACGCCGGGTGGCCGGGCTTCTACAAGCGAAACTTCGACGAGATCGACAGGAATGGATTCGAAGGCTTCAACAAGCGAAACTTCGACGAGATCGATAGAACCGGATTCGAGGGATTCTACAAACGTTCGGCTGCCCGGAAAAAATAAGCGTTGCGTGTACGTTACAAGTACGGGTCCTGCCGTCTCACCGCCCTTCCATCCGAACCGCGACAATCCCTGCCGACACCGACACCTCTGCATTAGTTTGACGTCCTTCGATTGCGAATGTTAAAATTTCTAGATTCCGGCCGAAAGTTAGGTAGATTCTAACCATACGAGCTCACTAGCGAAAAATTTATGAGTTTAGCAATTACGACCTGTGGTAGTGAAGTTCTGTGGCATAATTTTCATTAGGTGGTCATGCTTATGTCCTTCGACGCAGGTCGACGCAGGTCGTTGTACAAGTTATGTAACAAAAGAGCGCTTATATAGCGCACGTTGTTTCTGTCAACCATCAGCCGTGTTCTGATCTGCCCGTGGAAAACTCGGTCGTGTGTTCTTAGTAGTCCGAAATGATCTCAAAGATTAGCATGCCTTTCGAGATATCTCTGGCTGATTGAGTTTTGAGGACATGCTTAAGTATAACAAATTCTGAAAATGTATGGAGAAACGAGCGCTGCGCGTGAAAGCGAACGTGTTGAATGTCATGTGCGCATATGAGGCTCGCGTTTTATGCAGAACCTTTAGAAGCTCAAGGAAAGAGTTTGCGGATAAAAAAAGTGGTGCAATATTTTTTGCTCAGAGAGCGCTCGTCTGCCACCATGCAAATAAAGATTGTTGAACTTTTATGGTCTTTGCCGTCTTTTCATTGATTGATGCTGTGTCAGGGGTTGCCTGATGGAAAAGCCGATATACAGCCAAAAAATATAAAAAAGTAGCGGAAAAGTGGCAAACTTGAGCCAAGGGCTGCAATGTAGCCATAAGTAGCCCTACGTGTGTGAAAACGACTGTGAATGTTAACGTGTGAAGCAGCGCACTGAGACAAGACATAAAAAGTACAAAACGATAGGATAATTGCTGTACTCGGAACTAGTTTATTTCAAGGAAACATATTGTTATATACATACATGAAAGCGTACCACGTGGGACCATGACGTTCAAGTTGCAACAGCTTTCCGGTGATCTTACAAAAAAGACACTTCGCAATCGCTTAGAACTACTGAGGCTTAGCTGATACAATAATATTTTCTTTTAATGATATGGAAGGCCTCGATTACATCCCTGGTCCACTGATCCTTGTCTTGTCTGAGCCTTGTCTCAGTGCGCTGCTTCACACGTTAACATCAACTGCCACCAACTCGCCCAACTGTCAACTTTACTGAACACGACTGTGAAGTTTTATTTAAATGACTAAATGCAAAAGCCTTTCGACGAAATCAAAAATGAGTACAGCCCGAACCTTTCAAAACCAGAATTCCTGAGATTAAAGCAAGAATTGTTGACTTTAGAGATGATTTCATGCAGGATGACGACGTTTCTGGCGCTATTGCAAAAATGATACTCTAAAAGCGTCTTGGGTGACCTTACTTAAATGGACTAAGAGTAACAGCCTTGTGTAGACAATAAAAATAAGTACTGCATGAGCGTGCTCAAAATCACACTTTCAGGGCTTGGAGATTATGTTGTAGTCAGTATCGCAATAATCGTTTTGCGTGATGCCGAAGTGCGAGCACTTTATATTCCTGAGTCGCAGTCCATGAAATGACACACAGGAGTTTGTGGGATACCCGATTTTTAATGTAAATGACTGCAGAGCGCCCTGGATGCGGAACGCTTTCGATTGTCCTGTTCGCATCCAATTACGGTTTAAAGCCGCGTTCAGCAATATAGGTGGTCCGCAAAATGAGGCCCCATGAAACAGTTTTTTTTACCCCCCCCCCCCTCTAAGTAGGGAAACTCGTTTCGTTTGGTTAATGCAAACGGCAAATTAATTTTTACGGCAAATTAATTTTTCGGAGCTGGAAACACGCTTTGGCTGCCGTGTTTGGACATCGCATACTTCAAAGGCACCTGCTGCGGCATCACCAGATACTGATAATTTTGTGAATATCGAGGGAGCAACAATATAGCCAAATAGCCTAGCTGTTCTTTTTTTTCTCTTTGCTGTCGCCAGCGGCTTAAAATAGCAACCGAATCGGCGCAGGTAGCCAAACATGGCAACCATGGCTGGGTCCTTGCCATACTGCACACAAAGGGTCACCGAACATCATGTTTACTGCCATGAATTGCGCTGATTTTGGCCACAGCGAGGGCTGTATTTACAGAACAGCTCTGATGTTAGGGTCCTTCATAGCGCATAATGTTGGCCAATAGGTATATTGGACATGTCATTAGCAAACTGAGCCGACCAATGGCAAATCGCGTTTACGAACGCAAGGGTTTGTAAATTAATAATAATTGATAAGAACTTGTTGTTGGGCGAGTTGGTGAGTACTTAGCACATGTGAGAGACAGGACTGTCTCTCACATGTGTCTATCTTTTTTTAGCGCTAAACCACGATGTTAATAATAATTGTTAGAGTATAATGTCCCAAAACCACAATATGATTATGAGGGACGCCGTAGTGGAGGGCTCCGGAAATTTCGACCAGCCGGGGTTCTTTAACATGCGCCTTAATCTACGCGCACAGGCCTGAAGCATTTTCGCCTCCACCGGAAAGGCGGCCGCCGCGACCGGCATTCGATCCCGCGACCTTCGGGTCAGCAGTCAGCACCACAGCCACTAGACCACCGTGGCGTGTTATGATGAATATGGCGATGCTCGAAGTGATGATGATGACTTTCTTTTTATCCCAATTCATCATTCGCATCATCATTACATCTTCGCTATCTGACAGTTTTCACGGTGTGGACCACACTTTTTTTGTTTCTACTATGTCGCTTGATGGGATTCTTTTCTGTACAGAAAGAGAATATGCTTAAAGAGCACAATGGCTCGACGGTCGATTACAAGGAGCCAAGTTTTTGAGGGAAAGCGGACCTCTGACGCATTGTTGTCACAACTACAACGATGAGTAAGTGGTCGAAGCACTTTACGTCGGAACACTTAAAGGGGCCCTGCAACTCTTTTTCAGCATGGTCAGAAAACGCTGCCGATCGGTTGTTGAGGCTCCCGAGAACTCGCGAGCCAAACATTATAGCGCAGCACGCGGCCTGGGATTTACAATAAATTCCCAAAATCAGCTAAAAATCGCTTCCTCTTCTCTCGACAAAAATGATGCTTACGGCGTCACCGACACAAGTTCCACTACCCTGGCTGATTTGAACATGGTGCGCTCGGTAGTTACTGCGGCCGCCGCTCGAGGCCGCCACTTGCCCGCGCGCGCGCGCGTTCGAAGAAACAAAAAGTGCTCAAGGTCACGAGGCGCGCGTGACGTACCTTCTTCCCCCGCGCCATCCCTCCCTGCTTAGCTTCCAGCGCTTTCGTCAGGACGAGAGAAGAGAGAAAGCAATTACAGCGTGCGACAAATTTTTTTAACTCCGCTCCTACTGGACGGATTCTAAGAAAATTTTTGCGTTGGTCGATTCGCGAATGAAATAAGCTCCTTTAATGAAGCCAGTCCATGGCTACTTGTAAATGTGTTGCAGGGCCCCTTTAAGGACCTTTTTCATCAGGAAACACAGTAATGATAGCAAACGAGCCATAATGAAACAAGACGCAAGGACACAAAGACGGGGCGCACTGGACACAGGACAAGCGCAGACTGCCAACTGTTTCTTCTAAGCAGTCGCTCTGAATGTATGAATAAATAATTGCGCCGCTGTTGATGTCCAGCCATGGCACGTGTAAAAATACCTACAAAGCAAGAATGCAAGAGCTCGGTAAAGAGAGGACCATTTCCTTTCTTTAATCAACATGCGTTCAATGATGCCCGCTGTTGTATTTTCCCCCAATAATAAATGTGACCTCATCATCACTTATAGAAGACAAATCGATGACACACTGATGCAAATATCAACGCCACTGGGCCGCAATGTACATTAATGCGTCATCGATATTTCCAGGTTAGGAACGAGGCCCCATTACCACTCAGGGAAAAATATGAGACGGGAGGCATCGATAAACGTATGTGATTACAGACGTTGAATGGATCGGTCTTGTTTCTGCGCTTTTGTTTTCTTGGCTTTTATTTTTTTTTCTGCAATAAATGCTTCGATTTCACGGCACCAGCTTATTTATACGCTGAGCGTTTGTTTGGAAGACAAGGTTACTGCTTCGCGCTCGTGTATCATCAACGGGATCCTTTCCTTCGCGGATCTGCGGCGTATTTTAGTTGGGCGTGTTGTACTGTTTGATACAAATATGAGCTTACTCGCCCCAGTCATAAATACTCTAGATGTAAGCTCATTACAATTATAGCATACTAAAAGAAAGTGCTTGTTTGGACTTATTAACTCGTGCTAACAAAATAACAGGGTAAGGACACTGCTCTTCCCGTCATTTGATTTTGTTCTGTACCTGTAAAAGAATACGTCGCAGTTTTGTTTCTGATACTTCTTTTCAAGGAATAAAATGTCCATTTGAATCTACTGGGGTGGTTGATTAGACTGGAAGCATTAACTATGTGGATCGCGATGGCGCCATCTATCTGTAGATACGCATGTTAGTGATCAACCTTGAGCGATCGCAATGTACGGAAAGTTTATCATCGAAACGTTCCACCTTAAAAAAAAGGGGAAAGAAAACAACGACTAGTATTGGAAAGTGTTATCTTTGAATCGGTCATCATGAAGGGTACCAAGTGACGATGATGCAATTATATCGTTAAATTTGTTAACCTTGTTCTTACTCTTAGCGACTACTTTCTCACACAGCGTGGTCGCTTTCAAACGAGGTGACTGGGCTCGGCGACCGCACGAATAAATCATGCTTTCCATGGCACAACCATGCAGGTGGTGGTGGGAATGCTGTCACAGGCGGATGTAGCCTGGTAGACCTGGTCGTCAATTGCTTCGCCCGAGCGACCCTTTTCGTGCAGTATTTCTCACCATGTGTCACTTAAACTGTCTCTCGCAGAAAACGTAAAAGCATATGAGTGACTACCTGGCGAATCATCCGCGCACCTTATGTAAACGCAATATCTTCACAGTATTTATGGGTAAACCTTCTTTATGGTGCTCATTAGCGCCCCCTTTTCAGGGCAAAATCACTTGCAGGACCAGATGTAGTTGTCTATACCCCCAACTTCATTGCATTCGGCGCACAATGCTCCTGGTCGTCGAATATACAACACAAACTCCCCTATTTTCCACAGTCGTGATGTCATTCATTCAGGTGCAATAAATATTTATTTCAATTAACTTCCGAATTTTTATAACGCCGAAACCACGATATGATAATGAATCACGCTACGACGATGGACTATGGATTGTTTTTAGGCAAACTTGAGGTCGTTTACGTGGGCATAAATGTAAGTAGGAAGCTGTTTTTCTATTTCGTCCCCTTCGGGGTGCAGCCGCTATGACTGGTAATCGAACCCGCATCCTCCCACAATAGACATTTCTCACCTATACCCACGGAAACTCTTTAAATGACCAGCCATGGCGGCTTAGCGGCAAGCGTGCTGCGGTGCTAAGCTCGAGTACGGGGGTTCGCTTCCCAAGCACAGCGGCCACGTTTCCACGGGGGCAAAATGGAAGTGCACCCGTGTGCTTACATTTAGGCGCGCATAGACGGCCTCAGTGTAGTTGAAAACAATCTATAATCACCCACCATGGCGTGCCTCATAATAGTATCCTTCAACCCAACAGACACTGTAAAAGTTGAAGAGCGTTTGAAGTTAATCAGCAGGTGTAAGGTAACTGACATAAGAAGGTATAATATGAAGGGCATTGAACACGCTCTAAAGAAGGGACGAAGCTTAAAAGCGGTCAAAAGAAAACTGGGCACATGCAAGAACGAGGGACCGAATTCACAAAAGTTCTCTTTCCTAAGTGCGTTCTTCCACTGAGAGGCCGGTATCGCCAGTGATATGTCCGGCATCGTGAGTGGCTGAAATAGTCTGCTGCGAAAATTTTTCGCGTAAGACGTTTTTGTGAATGTGGACCCAGATGTATGCACTAAGAGACGAGGAAGGCAATCTGACTACCAATGTGGATAAAGTAGTTAATGTAGATGAGCATTTCTACAGAAATATGTACAGTAGCCCGGGGAACCAGGATATTAATGGAATAAGCAGTAAGCCAAGAGGAGTCACACATCCCACGAGTAACTACAGAGGTAGTAAAGAAAGCCTTGTAGCGAATGCCAAGAGGCCAGGCTGCTGGTAAGGATCAGGCAACAGCAGAACTGTTGAAATATGCTAGTGTCTTGGCCTAGTTGGTGAGATACCGAATTCATAGCTTGCCGCTAAAAACGCGCACACAAAAGGAGACGAGAACGACGACACGGGCGGCACTTCGAACTTTTGTGTGCGTGTTTTCAGCGGCAAACTATGCATTCTGATGAAATATGGTGAACATATTGTGCTAGCAAAACTGGCCACTAAAAATTGGCCGGAAGGCCTGAAAATTAATATGCAGAAAACTAAACTAAAATGCGACCGTACCAGAAAAGAACAACACTTTGCGATAAGTAGCAGAGCACTAGAAGTTGCAAAGGAATATGTCTACTTAGGGCAGCAAGAAGAATGAGAATGGGGTAGAGCGCAATTGGCAGACATTCTCAAATCATGAATAGTAGTTTACCACTATCCTTCAAGAGGAAGATACACAATAGCTGTATCTTGCTGGTACTTGCCTACAGGCAGACACCTGTAGCCTTACGAAAAGGGTACAACTGAAATTGAAGATCGTGCAACGAGCCGTGAAAACAAAAATGACAGGTGTAAACAAAAGGGGCAAGAAGAGAGCACAGTTCGTCAGGGAACATGCGGGTGTACATGACATCTTAGTGGAAATCAAGTAAAAATGGACATGGGCATAGCTCGTAGCGCGTAGGCAAGATAACCGCTGGTCATTAAGGGTAACTGACTGGATTCCAAGAGAAGGCGAACGCGCGAGGTGGAGACAGAAAGTTAGGTGGGCAGATGATACTAGTAATTCGCAGCGACAACGTTGCCGCAGAAAGCACAGGACCGGGTTAATAGGTGACATATGGGAGAGGCCTTTGCCAATGGGCGTAGTCAGGCTGATGATGATGATGATGACTCTTCTTTCCAGGTTAACGAGATATGTTTTGATATATTTTACAAAATACTCGAAATTTTTGAAATGTTATAGATACATGATGCGTGTGTATAATGGGTTTCTTTCAGGAGACTGATATTTTTGGCGACAAAAATGACGCATCAGGCGCCAACTCGGCTTTACGTTTCATCTAATAGAACATCTCAAGTGTGACGAGTAAACTTGTGTAACAGGAGCAGCGTCGTCTGCCGGAAGAGAGCCGCCTTTGTAAAGAGTGTTTTCATAGCAGGAACGGCACAAGACGTCGTGCTTTAAGAGTATCGGTTTCATCAACGCCGTCCAATCTGATCCACGCCAGCTCTGCAAACAAGAACGCAACGCCGGCAGTGGCACTCCCACCCCCCAAAAATGGCGCAGTTTATATGAGATACGACCATATAAGAATCAGGGCGCGATACTGAAGGGTATATTTATGTGTGACTGCAGTCTACCGGTGTCGTGATGATACACATCTAGTATTTTCACGTCGGTCATGTATTTTTACCTTTTTCAATGCCGGCAAAATGCTTAAGATTTTAGCGCCTAATTCTTTTTAATCTAAAGAAGATTTTTGAGAAGCTACGACAGCGACCTGGGGGAAATTGTTTGCATTCCGCGGTATCGCGGAAGATGTGCTGCAGAGAGTATGTATAAAATGTGAACATACTTAGGGATGTTATGGAAACCGCCTGCATGTGACGTCACTCTATGACGTCGACATTTCAAGTACAAGAATCATGGCGCTTCCAGCCATTAGAAAGCTGCGGACAGCTAAGCGGTCGCCGTAGTCCGGCCGCATATCAGGTACCAATAAAAACATTGTGGAACGGAGAACATCGAAAAATAAAATGAAGGAGTTCTCGTGCGTCTTTAGCTATTGTAGAATATTTTCACAGAATGATTCGTCCGAATTCCGTCGAACATTTCCATTCTATATATATTGTATTGCGGGTGCCTTGTGGCTAAGACGTTGCCATGGGTGCTCGGGTAGCCCTCCGTGATTATTAAACCTGTTTTTATGTGAACAGGTCTGATTTCGTCCAAAAGCGAAAGTAACGTGTGACATAATACCATGAACTACGTTTTTTTTTCTTCTGGCGTAGCGTCCAAGTTCAGAAAGCGGTGGCGTGGCCTGCCTAATCATTGCCCGTGCTTACTTTCGTCGTCTACTGCT
The DNA here is from genome assembly GCF_013339695.2 of Rhipicephalus sanguineus. Lineage (NCBI taxonomy): Eukaryota > Metazoa > Arthropoda > Arachnida > Ixodida > Ixodidae > Rhipicephalus > Rhipicephalus sanguineus. The sequence goes on from NC_051179.1 coordinate 90,646,024, forward strand.
ATAAAGACCTTAGCGCTATTTACGTTGCGAACAATAACGACGTGCTTTTTTGTGTATGCTCGTTACTTTTCAACAAGGAATGATTCTCAGAATAATTTAACCAAATCCCGGGCACCGACTCTACTGCCTTTGCATATGCCGAAGGGGCGAAGTTGAAAGATCTCAAGAAGGCAGGCCGCCTGGTGTTTTCGGAGGCGTGGAGTTGTTTGTTCAGAGGAGATACGACGCGCCGCGCCCGGCGAGGGAAAGGGCGCACTCACTTTGAGAAATAGAAGAAAAATAGTATAACATCCTATATTTCTCCCTCAGCCTACAATAAACGAGTAAAGAACAAGCTCAAAATGAAACAGACTTGCCTTTCTCTAAGCCGGGATCCTCGTATCAGTGGGTGCCGTTTACCTCTGTAGCTCTGAGAATAAAGTTATGGGTGACCTGACGGCACGGTGAAACTGCATTTTCCACTGAATACTTTGTTTATGCAGTCCGAAATATTGCTCCAAGAACCACTCCTTCATCGAAAATTTCTTTCGACGAATAATCAAGAGAGCGACCGTATCACTGCAACATATATCAGCGTCATTGACCTACCTTTCATGTCGAAGCACTGCTTGTGTGATAGCGGAATTCACTAAATCGGATCCATTGGCCCTTTATCGCTAAGGCGACCTGACACTACCCGCCAGTTTTGGAGCCACTCACTCGGTTATGCGAGGAAAATAATACCATGGCTGCGCAGTCAAGCAGGCAGAATAAGTACACATATTGAGGAACCAATAAGGCCACTTAGGAATTTAGGACAGTACGTAGGCGTCGAACCACGTGGTAAAAGACGGAACAATTACCCTGGCGAAGCAAGTGAAAAGTGGTACGCTATTAAACGAAAGCCAAAGAGGGAGAATGAAGAGGAAAACGAAGGCGAGGGAGGTCAACCATATGCACATCCGGTTTGCTACCCTGCACTGGCGGATGTGTAATAGGGATAAGCTTTCAAATGAGCTTACCTGACTCCTGCCAGATGGCTATGCTGAGCTGTGATTGGCGGGTTTTATCTATAGGAAGCGGCGATCGCATGTAGGAGAGAAAGGGAGTGAAGGGGGGGGGAGGGTACTCCACGCTGAAATCCACTTCTACTTAGACCTATATGTGATGGTAAACAGCCCATTGTGCTTATAAGTTCATCAAATAACCTACACTCACAGATGTAGAGGGAGTACTGCAAGAGCAGAGCGACTGTATTACTCTCGCCAGAGTTCTTTAACGCCGTGGGGGAGTAGTGGAGAGTTAGCCGCGGAACTTACTCTTTCCTTGAAGGCAGAGTAAAAGAGACCGCGAACTCTCTGCTACTCAGATAGAGTTCCCAATCCACGGAACTCCCGCCCCCACGTAGCGTGAACAGGGTCGGGAACTCGCTCCCAAGCAGACGGAGTACAAACTAGCGCGAGGTTGTGGCCGACGCCACACAGCGATATATAACTGTCTCTTAACCATAATGCCCCGAGCGTAGACGCCACAGATGTCATTTTAATGTGCAAGTTGATAGGATAGCTTTCAGTAATAACAAAAAAAAAGTGTTTGTGATCGTAAACCTTTCTGAAACGCCAACAGAGGCAGCTTCGAAGCCTCGAACATCGGAAACTTCTAACGCATCGACAACTTAGTTTACGACACAAACTAATTGCCACTGGAATAAGGTAGACACTAAAACATTATTGCAATAAAAAAAAAGAGACGCGGAAAAAAAAACGTTTGGCAGGAGGAATCGAACCTGCCACCCTCAGATTCTCAGCCAAGTTCTCTACCACTGCGTTACGCTCCTTTTTTTTTTTCTTTATTGCCTTCTTGACTACAGGTCAAGATCGTCTAACAAGCACACATCATATCCGTTTCATGTACGTTAATGCATCGAATAAAGCTATCACATCTTCATCACAGTCAGTCGTCTTATACACCTCACGAACTTTGACAACAATTTCCACGAAACACTCATGAACAGATGGAACTTTAACATCACAGTGTCTATACGCTAACATGCTGCGCCATACCGAATGGAGACCCAGTAAAAAGATAACATCCGTAAAAAGACTAGTCAAGACAGAGCTCACCGCTCCACTTTATCTTTACGGGTCGCATACTGAAGATAGACGCGATCTTCCTTTTCAAATAAAATTCGCGTCTTCATAACACACAAACAGCTGACGACCACGAATGACATTGAACAACGTGTGTTTTCTCGCGCTATCGACGATACACGCATACAACGCCCATGCCAGTGTACAGATTTGCATCTCAATCGATAGGTGCAACTACATACATAACCGATCACCAAACACCAAATTGAACGTGCAAGAAAGTATGCCATCATGTTAGTTCAACAATGCGTACTAATTGACAAGTCTGTCTGCGAAGTGCCGGCGAGTGCGCCCGGCGGCTTTCGGTGGCTGCCGGGGTGCGTTTGCTGAAAGCGGCGTCGTAACGATGCCCATCGCCTCTTGTACGAGCACCGTACGCAAGAAAAAATGGTTCATTCAGGTTAACCGATAGTCAATATTTACTGCGCACTCATTTTTACACGTCAGAATCGCGTATCCTTAAACCCAGAAGCGCCGACAGCATGTACACACGGACTCGGCAGGTGCGCTAGGCCTACCTTCGCTGGGAGTCGTACGGGTCATATTGAGTGCGACCGATCTCGGCGCAAGTGGCTGACGAAGGTTGAAGATTGCGCATTTTATCGTCGAAAGCTTTTCCCTGTTACATTAAAATGCAACCGAGGTTGAGCGAAAGTGCGAGAATTGCCAGAGATGCGTTTGCATTGTGGTTATGTTGACCGGCGTTGCTTTTCTGGCGTACATGCCGCGCCTGCCGCGGCACTGTATGTCTGATGAGACGCCAGATCGTACCGTCGGAAAGTATTCATCAGCCAGCCCTGGTAAAAGATCGTCGTAAGTGTATGTGTAAGCGCGTGGCTACAACTCTCAGACTAGGGCATGAGCGGCTGTGCGGCATTGAGCCGATATCGTGGAGTCCCAGCCGATATTGGGAATTTACTAGTGAAAACAGTGTTGAATATTATGGTGTTTTATAGTAAAAGGTCGATCTGCCAGAAATATCCCAATAGATCATTAGATACCTACACGTGTTCCGACTATATTTGCTGTTTAAATACGCAAAGCAGAGCTGTTGCCACCGGCACTACATGGGGGGCAAAACACCATGGATATATATACCGGCTACCGGGTGCATGGTTGTGTGCAGCACCAGTAGTGCATGTGTTCAGTGTTGCTGTGTTGTGTCTGTATGAATGAGCGTGCGGATGTGAGTTATGTGTATATGTGTGGTAAGCTTCAGGCATTCCAGTAATGTTCACTGTTACGAAGGTCTTCTTTTTTTCCCTTTTTTTAGACGTTAGTCCTAGCAGCAAGAGTGATTCTACTCTTGGAGGGAGTTCATGCTCTCTAGCCCAACCAGCACTGTGAAACTCGGCGAGGGAGTAGCGTGATTCCAGCCGCGAGTGTATGTACTCCATTTCAAAAGCGTCACTTTACTCTGGCTAGGGAGCTTCTTCACTCTCCTTCAGCCAGAGTACCAGAATGCTGTCGAGAGAGCGTGCCTACTCTGTGCAGCAGGGAGTTCCCTGCACTCCTGAAAAGGGAGTGAAATATGGGACAAGCGTTTACTCTCGCAAAGAGAGTTGCTAGCACTCTCTTGCCGCTGTAAGTGTATGTCACCGGCTGCCACGGTGGTCTAGTGGTTATGGTGCTCGGCTGCGGAAATGAAGGTAACGGTATTAAATGCCGGCTGCGGCGGCCACATTTTCGGTAGAGGTGAACATGCTTGAGGCCCATGTACGTAGACTTGGGTGCATGGTGAAGAACCTCCGATGGTCGAAATTTCCGGATCCTAAACTACGAGGTGTCTCATAATAATGCCATGGTTCTGGACGTAAAACCCGAACATTTATTACAAAGGCATTTCGTCACAGAGCCGCTTTGTCCCTCTGCAGATATTCGGTGCGGTTGTGATTCTTATACGTATTACTTCTCCAGTTTGAAATCTTATTGTGATAGCAATTATAGGGACACTCTCGGCGGGGTTCGCCGTAGGTGCCATCTTACCATTCCGTATATGTATAGGTACGTCTATATGGATTCAAACCTGCGGCCCCTCGTTCCGCGCCACGCATACAACCTTCAGCATACTAACGCTGCCCTATTTATATCATACAACATTTACCGTTGGTGGTACGTGAATTTAATAATAATAATTATTAGGGTTTAACGTCTAAACACCACGGTATGATTATGAGGGGCGCCGTAGTGGAAGGCTCCGGAAATTTCGACCACCTGGGAAATTTTAACGTGCACCTAAATCTAAGTACACGGGCCTCAAACATTTTAGCCTCCATCGAAAATGCGGCCGCCGTGGCGGCGATTTCATCCCAGCGACCTTCGTGTCAACAGTCGAGCATCACGACGACTATAGACCACCGTGGTGGGTCGGTATGCAGATCTTAGAGGTGCTTCGGCGTGTCAGAAGCGTGTTCACCATCAGCAGCTTGTTCACTGTCACATGGCGGAAAGGGCCCAAGGGCGCGCTTTAAAGGGCATCTCCCCGCCGTGTTTCGTAGCGCCGCACGGACATAGGAGCCGGAGAGCGCCCGTACTTTGGCTTACAGGGCGTGGTGGCGTGTACTCGCACGCTTATCTCTAGAGGGGGCTTCAACAGATGGCGCATGATTTGTTATGTGCTTTGCTCTCATCGTGACAGTTTGAAGCCATAGAAAGCGCGACGGTCACGTCGCTCGCAGCAGTGGCCGCGTTTCCTAGAGAAGTGAGCAGCTAGCCTTACTTCGTGTAACATTCGAATTCATTGCTACCGCATTAATCGCTTCGAACTTGCGGCGAAACTGTCATTTTCTGTAAGTTGTCCTTAATCTTAATTACGCATATTTGGTGCATGATAAGCCTCGCCTTATGATACCGTTAGAGCGTTTTATAGGAAACAACTCCTTATGTGGTAACTATTTGCCCCTCTTGCTAAGTAGAACAGTAGAGGACTACCCTATATCAAACTCGGTGACATAAGCTGCAAATGTGTTGTTCGTGCTGTAATCATTAGAATATTGACTGCATTAGTGATGCAGAACTATCGGTAAATTGACTATCGATAGTATCGATAGTTTTTTTGAAACTATCGATAGTGTAAATAAACTATCGATAGTGCTACTATCTACAAACTATCGATAGTGCAATCGGTAGTACCATCGTTAATATTGCTATAGCGATATTACTGCCACGCATGTTTATTGCTTTGTTTTGACGTATTCGGGTTTCGCCCACAAAGACTGTTAGCAACGTTTGACACAGACCGCACCGTAATGTGTCAGAATCTTCACACTTGTATGAGATCATTCTGTTAAGATTACGCGCCGGACGCGAATAGTCAAGTTTATTCGAGAGCTTAGGCGTGCACCAGCGATAAAGCTGGATGGTTTGATGACTGATGTATAAAGGACGAGCGTTACGCCGATGATCATATTACTCAACGGCTGACGACTGCTCCTGCCGCTATCAGTGCGCAGCATGTATTGCTTGTATTTTGAGTTTTGATTTTCTGGACACAAGTTCGCCCAAATAAAGAGCTCCGTATTTGCCAGTCTTGCTGCAGCATTCTTCACCGTCACAACCACGTGACAATACTATCGATAGTGGTGTGAATAATGATGCGGTTACTGGCCGGCCATATTGCCAAAATATTTGCGATATCCTACTACCAGCTTCGCTTAATTTATGAGCAATTTTTGACAGAGAAATTAATTATTTCCGCAGTCGAAATGGAGGAATATGTCCATCAACAAATTCGTATCCAAAAGCAACCAGTTACACCTTAGAAATAACTTCTTGGTATTTTTTTCATTTTGAAATAATAAAATCCAATACCAATTTGAAGTCACGCAGTCCTACCACATGTAAAGGCTTCCTTTCCGCTACAGCTGAACAGTTTGACTTTATGATCATGTGTCAGCAAAGCACTCTGGTGAAGAACGCAATGATGTCAACTTTCTTGCCTTTCAGCCTGCTCCTCCGGCTCCACTATGTCCCACGCGCGCGGAAAACCAAGTTTATTCTGCAGTGAGTCCGCGCTCTTGATTTTATACTATCTATAGTACCATCGAATTGTTTACTATCAATAGCGCTATCGAGAGTATTTTTCACCATCGATAGTTCGATAGTGACTCAGCTATCGATAGTATCGATAGTACCATCGATAGTTCTGCATCACTAGACTGCATGGGAGGAAAAAGAACGTGAATTTTATTCGGCAGCACTATATGGCTAAACACCCAAAGCAATACCATCTATGTTGAAGGCGGGTCGAAAATAAGTTAATAGACGTCACAGACACGCTCGTTCTATCTACCAATGTAAATCATTAACTCTGCACTGTAACTATGCCTACCCGTAAGGTATACTGAAAGTATAACTCACGAGCGGCCACCTGCCGATGCAACGCACACACCAAGTACCGGGACAGATAGTAACGACGAACGCCTCTGCCCAACGTCGGGAACTGTAGCCTTATGCGCAATCCAGTGCTACTACCCACGGCACAAGGGTTGCAGCCTAACAATAGGATACAGAAGTGACCTTGAAGCCATCCGCGATCCTAACCAACTCATCTTTTCCCACATGCGGACGGGATCAATATAGGCTCCGTAGTCCGACCGGACGCCCTGGGGACCTTTAATTACGCAGCAAGGTGCCGCCCACTGTCCACCTCTAATACGCGCATCGCTGACCTTCAGGACGCGTCTCCGTGCTAATCCAGCAACCCTGCGTTTGGGCTCTTCGATGGAGGCTGATACCTTTATATCCACCCGCTCTTACGCACGCACCCAAGCGCGCTAAACGCAAACGTACCAATCAGAGCATTCACCTGCGGCCACTGCAGAGCCTCGCCATCACTCTCAGACACACAAGCTCCCGCGTGAAAAGACAGACAACACGTGCAGGCCGACGACCACTCAAACGTATGAGCGAGGCACGCACCGAGCTCACTATGAGAGCATGGCCAGCGCTAAGCTAGTACCATTTGGGTATAATCTGTGGCATCTGGAGACCAAAGGAGGCCAAGGAGATTAGCCCTGCCTTCCCGTAAGTGTTCCTTTGCCTTAAGTCTTTCTTGATCTGGTGTTGCCGATATGAAGCATTTAGGCGATGCGTGCTGTTGGCACAAGGTTTCTTTCTGGGTGGTTCGAATATCAGCGCGTAAGAAGAATTGGCCGCGAACAGTCAGCTTATAGACGTAACTTCGAAAGCCGACATAACTGAGATCGGATGAGGTTTCGGTTTACTGACACGTTCGCGATGAATCGTTGTGTTCTCAGAATACCCGAAATTGTATTCCCGCATATGTCTTATTGTCGGTACACTGGGTATTCATTCATACATACGTATTTCGCGTGTCTATATTTTCTCAAATATTTCCGTTCGGGCAGCGTAAAGGAGTATGTAAGAGCATTTAATTATTGTCGAATTAAGACAATTTAACAAGGGCTATGAGTGTGGCAGTACTGGTTGACGTATGTAGCTGTGGAGTAGGATGCTTAACACTGCTCGTGTGAACGAAAACCTTCACGCAGTTCTGGATGATGATCAGAATTGGACACGAAATTGAAAGTCTAAGATTATTGATATCCTGACTAGTCTTGTACGTAATATTCGTCTTTTCATTTTAATATCGACTAACGGGTTTACGAGGCTGTTCATTTTGTCCACACTGAACAGAACTTGCAAGAAAAAACCTATTCATAATTGTGACAAGTCTAACAATGTGGCATTGTTCACACGAACAAAAGGAGGCCGAAAAAAATATAAGTCTGTCTTGGTGTTGAATAATGCAGTAAGAGACAGCATCAGCAATTTAATTTTTATTGCTCGCATACATTAAAAGTATGGCAATATATATCAGTGAAAGTTTAAATAAAGACAGATTGCTTGCTTGCAAATATTGAAACTGAGTGTATATATCTCTACCATGGGGGTCCAGCGACAGACAAATCAGGAAAGGTTGCTAAATTCCGGAAAATTGCTGAGTAACCTCATGTGCTTGTGTTCCGAGTTCACTCGCAACGTTGCTATACTATTTGCAGTATCATATGTCAGTTTTCTTAGGCAATAATTTTATTTGAATCGCTAAAGTGAAGGGCCTGATTCGAATTTTGCATGAAGCATTAAACATATCATTTTGAGAATTTTTACGTGCATTGACTACATGAGTATGCGGCAAGCCTTGGTGGAACGTTGGACGTTAGGCGTTAAGTTCGATCTCCTGGGGTTCATATCGTGCATATAAATCAAAGTACACGGGAGTTATTTCATTACGCCCCCATCAAAATCAGGCTATCATGACCGGGAATCGAACCTGCATCCTCGGGTTTAGCAGCGCGACTCCTTAGCCGCTAAGCTACCAAGGTGGATATGCAGCACTGTCGTTAGGTCCTACATAACCACACACTTGACCCCTGGGAGTGCAATCATGAAGGCTTTGCCCGTACTATCCCGCGTCAAGCTCGCATTGTGGCTGATCCCGCGTCAAGCTCGCATTGTGGAACAGAGCAAAACAAAGCAGCAGCATAAAACTAAAGTGTTTAAAATAATGGCTGCGACTTAGCTCGTCTAGGTTCGATTATGCAAGCGAAAGCTTCTTCACTTGGTTATGCCTGCTTACCCTCGTAGCCGAAGCACAGTCTGCCAACCGAACGATATGGCTAAGCGAACGTTCCGTACTGCGTGCACTCACTACAGCCGTTTCCTCAGTTACGGAAGCCGTCGCCGCAGCCGATGCGAGAAACGCCAGGCCCCGAAACTGCCTAAATCACCAACAGACGCTCGCGCGCTCCTCTGCTAGCAGGTGCGCGCGCTGCTTGCGTTTTCACCTCGGACGCTGAGGAAGGGCATTCGAAGGGTAGACAGACGAGCCGGCGAACGCGTTCAATGTAGGCTCGTGCGCAACTGCAGCGCACGAAATGATTTCGCCAGCGGTATCGCGCTGGCCCAGCGTGTTGATTTCCGTTCGGTTGGTATCGGATCGCCACGACACGCGCCATGCAGCCTACGTTCTTTTTTGAGCCGGAGAGAGCGGCGTGCCTTCCACTGCGCTGTTCGCGCATAAACAAGAGAGGAGGATCTGCCCAGTCAAATATGGCCAACTTCCGGCTTCACCGAGGCTTCACCAAGAGTGACGTCAGGGCCCCTCCTCAGTTCTTTCCTTCCCCCGTGGATACGCCACACCGAACACGCCACAGTATGTCGACGTCACAGGGTGCTAAAAGCCCCTTTCAACTTTCGTGTGCTCTTTGCCCTCGAAATAAAGTAACTTCCAGGTGACGGACGCCATTCAAATCTCGTCAAAAGTACTTATGCGCAGCTACCACGACGGATATGCAGCACTGTCTTTAGGCCCTACATAACCACACACTCGACCCCTGGGATTGCATTCATGAAGTTTTTGCCGTATGTGAAGTGGGAATAAATACTGAATTGCAGTTGGGTGCTATATTTCTGTTTTAATTCGTCCTCCATTCCTTATACTGAAAACGTGCGGGCGCACATCACTTCATGCGGAGCGCGTTGTTGGGTCTAGTTATTCGGAAATACAGCAGCAAACATGATCAGGAAAATCTGGGAGTGAATGCTAAAAAATGCTCACTTCGATATTCTTTAATTAGCAGGGTAGTCAGTCCACGAAATTCATCCTGTTAGTGGAGCAGGACACGTGACTCGACACAGTAAGCATCATAACTACAATACGTGCCAATACATTTTTCAAAAGCAAATGTTAGTCGAGACACGCGGTGTATATTGCCACGCAGTAGTGACGGCCAAGAAGCAATCGCAGCCGGTGCTGGCTGAAACGCCTACTGGCCGAACTTGTGCCCAGTAAAACAAAAACTCAAGGTACAAGCAACACTCTTCGTACACTGTGGTCCTTTATGAAAGGGAACACGCGAGCGCGCGGCCTGAGCTCTGCTGCGGCTGCCTACAGTGCCATCAACCGAGAGCGAAAGAAAGCGCTATCCGCTTTTGGCGTCATCTATTGGCAAACAAAATAACGAGCATGACCGGTGGACAAGCGCTGCTACATTACGCTCCCGCTTCGGTCGCGCAGCGGGCGATGCCGCCAAAAGCGGACGTGCTTTCCTGAGCTCCCGCTTGATGGTGCTGTACGCTAGCTGGCGCAGCGCGCAGGCCGCGCGCTCGCGTGTTCCCTTTCATAAAGGACGACAGTGTACAATGATAACTGCAAGCACGGACGTCGGTAACGGAATCGTCGGCGGAATGCGTCGTCTTCCATCCACTGATCGAACCTTCCAGCGTTATCGTTGGTGCTAGCGTACTCTCCCGAATAAAGTTGACCAATCGAGTTCCGTACGTGATCTTAGGAGAACGATACTAAACAATCGCAACACTTCTCAAACATTGCGCCGCGGCCTGCGCCAAGCGGTGCTGTTAGTTGTGAGTGGAACCCGACCACGTAAACCACGCGTAGCAATATAAAACTTTTGGTGGCGCCACAATTGTCAACAAAGTCCCAACGTTAAATAATTACAGGAGCAGGCGTGTTGTGATCCTGCACAGCCACCATCACAACAAGCAGAAGGGCTAACATTATGATCGCATAATATCACAATCTGACACTCTGAATGCTGAAGTCTGGATAATGCGCCACTTATTGCGGTGGACAGTTTCATTAGCGTGAGTCCGGCTTGTGTGGCAGCATTATCCGGTACTCGGGCCGGCTAAGAACGTCTAATCTGCAACGTCGACAATACTTGTGCAAGTTTACCCTTGATGCTGCACAGAACGTACGGCTGAGCTGAACAGATAATGACGCGGATGCAAGTTCAATCTATGCATCAAGGTCAAGCCTTTTCGAAGGAAGGGACGCGTTCGTAACTTTTTGTACTATATGGCTCGTTTTGCTTTCGCATTCTAAACTTGAGCCGGCTAATTAAGCGTGCTTTTTACAGCATCGCGTTGAGACTGTTTTCAGAATGTAGGGGTTTTGTACAGTGTACATTGTGCGCCCCTCGCTAATCAACCCGTCCTGCCTTCTATCGCCACACATCTAGTGCAGTTATCTACTTGAGTGCACAGCAGTGCTATCAATTATACGAAAGAATCACAGTGAACATGCCTCATTATGCAAACTCCAGCAATGGGGACCCGCTGAGGAATGTAACGTGTTCGTGACTAAAGTGTGGCGCTAGAGATTATTATTATTATTATTTTCGCAGATATTAAACACAAGAAAACAGGCAGATCTCTCAGGATTCAAACACAATGCGTGCCTTCAGTACGAAACAGAAAGCTAACTAAAAAAAATCACAGTTTCGCCACAACGGCGAAGCAATGAACGCGATAGCAACAAACTGGAATGCAACGAGAAGAACCGAAACCAGCTCGAAGTTTCCAGCGCGTCGCTCAAGCGCAAAGGACGCACGAAAAGAGCACACACAGGACGAGCGCGAACTATCATGCGTCACAGGTCGACACTTGAAGAGCACTGCTCACACATAAAGCAGGACGCACGAAACGAACGAACAGGTACACACAGGACGAGCGCGAACGAACAGTCACAGTTGTTACTTATTCTGTTTGAACAGCGCGCTCCTTTCGCAAATGCGGCCGCTGCAGCGAGCAAAGTGACCTTCGTACGCTCTGTGACTTCAGCGTGGACATCGCGGCCAAAGCACAGGACAGACAACCTCCCGCTCAACCTCCCCCCCCCCCCCCCCCGCCCGCCCTCTTCTTTCCTCGGATAAGCGCACGAATGCGACCACGCCATGTAGGGCGAAGAGAAACGGCGTTCGCAGGAGCGGGGAGAGCTGGCCGACGCCTTTAAGTGCGCCCGTTGCGCTCCTAGTGCCATCTCGCTGGTAATGAAGAAACGCTTATAAGCGCCTGCGGTCTCTGAGTACTGCGGTAAAGGGTGTGTATATAACGCTCGCCGATAGCCACCTGGACGGTCTGCGCTCTGTGGCACAGTGGTTAGAGCCACGCGCTGCGGATCTAGAAGGCGCTGGTTCGATTCCGCGCTTCGAAAGCGGCGACGGCAAAAACCAGCCGAGACTGTCCATATAATTGCTATTGCAATGAAAAAGTTAAACCCAGTTCCACGCATGTGAAACTTGAGGAAAGGGCGGAGCTCCGGTTGTGCTGTATTCTTATTCGTTGTTCGCATGTATTCACTGTTGTATTGCTCTTACGTATAAATTGCACTGTGTTAAGCTATGGTGTGCGGCTGACGTTGGTTGGTTGGTTGCAAAACTTTATTGAGGTCCTGCAAGGCGCGCGTCAGCGCGCAGCGGGCGACTCCCACGTCAGGACCGTCAGGCCAAGCCTGCCGGCCGCTCCGCGGGCTTGCTGGTATCTTAAGGAAACACAGGAGAACCACATGTCCGCCGTTTCTTCAGATTTTGCGTGGAACTGGGTTTAACTTTTTTATTAGTGATTGGCGGCACCGGCCAGCGCACTCACACGTCCTTTCCGAACGGAATCCATGGCGGGAAAGGTCGTCTGAAGTGCGCGCTCCCTTTTGTCCTTCCCTTCTCCTACCTCACCTTTTGGCGCGCGCTATAAACTGAGCACCGCACCGGTGCTCAGTTTTATGAGGCGATAGCGCCGTCTCTTGACCCTGCGGGGAACCTGTGGGGAATGACATCTGGATGTCATTCCCCGCAGCGTGACATCGCGCTTGACATCAAGGACAGCGGAGAAGGCCAGCCCCTAAACAGCTCTGCTGTTAAAAAATGGCACAGTGCATGAGTGAAGAATAGCAGAGAGAACAAATATGAGATTGAAGTATTCAGAGAAGAGTCAAAAGGTAAAATAGAAAATATCGTGAGCGATTCTACTCGACGAAGGCGGGTGGCTAGCGAAACTTTTCAGCACATGACGCAGAGATGACACAGCATTTCGTACAAGGATACGAGCTCACCTGCGTATCATCGTATTTCATCGTATGAGTAGCCGCATGGGTTGCGATGGCTCGCTGCAATTGTACGGCGACTGCATCGCGATTGCGATTCCACCATGCAAGGGTATGTATAACTTCCTATCACAGACCATGACGTCGAGGAGCGGCTGCTCTCGGAGCGACTTCCGTTCGTGCGCATCCGACGTCTCATGCACGGCGATCTCGACTATAGTTCTGAAATCTCTGTCCAGAAGGTCACTTTTGAATTTAGCATATGCTTCCTTAAAAGTTTTAAACGGTAACCTAACTCTCTGCCACTCCATCAGTTAGCCAGTGGTGGCGTCGCGTGAGAGCTCGCGCATTCAAAAATACCTGGCAGCACCCAAGCTTTTCAACATTCATGTTTTTATTCCTTGCGAAACCTATGTTACTTTTACGAATGAAGAACTCGTTAATAAAAAAAAAACAATACTTCAATGAATCTTGCGAGAGCCTTCGGCTAGTGTCTCATTACAACCACTTGCACGACTAACAATGGCACTAAATACCGATATGAATCTTAACAGGAGGTTACACTCGTCCAACGAGTTTCGATACGCCTCGTTTGTCACTAGAGTGTGTAAATGCAGTCTTTCTGTGAATACGTGTAGCGAATGATATTTGCGAGATGTCAGGCTACTCGAAGCCATCACGATGCTTATGAACAGTCCAACTGTTCACTCTTGAAAATTTTTAGATCCGAAGGGGCATCTCTTGCTCGGGGCTATGTGCCTCGGCGTCGGCCCGGTAGTCCGCACTCACACTCTACGCATGCGCAACTCTCCTCCTTCCCTCTCTCCAACAGCCGCACGTCACCCTCTCCACTTCTCTACCAGCACCTGATTGCGCTTCTCCTGCGTTCTCGCTTCTGCTCTCGCGTGCGCTACTCTCCTCCTCTAGTCTCCTCTCCTTGAAGTGGTAGAGCGCTGCGCGCCTTCAGTCCAGCGCTTGCTTCGGTTGACTCCTGTGAAATGCAGGCTCGACATGCGAAAATTCTCTCCTGCGCATGCGCGTCCCTTCCCCCTCTCTCTTTTCTCCTACGCTGCTCCCCTCTCACGCGCCTGTCGACCGCATTCGCCGCTCGCCCTGTGAGAATTAACGGCCAGGCTAGAGGGAAGACACGACGCGCGTAGTGTTCCTCTTCGCGTTCCACGGCGCGAGGTCGGTAGCATGCCCGAGGTCGGTAGTATGCGCAACGAACGCCAAGGGAACGCGATCGTGCAAGTGCTCCGGCTTCGCATCGCCTCATGGTCCCATTTAGCGGGATATGGTGTAATTGTTTGTGCTTGTACGCCTTCCTTTCTTGCATGCTTCATCATTTTAACTACAATCAACTAGATTAAAAGCCTAAAAAAAGAGACAGCAGAGCTAGGTAGGCGGTACACTGCTGACTCGCTGCATAAAAATAAGGTATTACAGGCTGCACAGTTATTTTTTACGTACCGATGCCGCAGTGAGATATTTATACTCCAATACAACGGAGTCTGGTACGTCCTGCGGCGAAGTCACAGAGAAGGGCTCCTTTTCCTTGTGACCGACCATTTTGAAGTGTAATTGGATGAGAAGAAGCCTTGTACCGAATAGTATACTTCAAAAACAAAAATTCTTACTCTAGAAAAATGTGTTTAGTCCTTGAAACGGGGCATTCGGCAATGTCCCACTACGTTCAGCAGCAGCAAATGGGTGAAGCAGAACTCACCGTCTGCTTAGAATATGAACTGAGATTAAAAAGAGCTTCATTTTCTTTCAGATAAATTCAGAAAAAAAGAACCCATTCCGCTCGTGAGTATGGGAGCATCGAGCTCCTGTGCAGTGCAGTGTGCTCACTGCACCATAGCTTTGCAGCGAGAAGCTCGCACCATTCTACAAAAGGCAAATTGAACACAATGAAGGCATGAGAAAAGAGGTGTCCCTACCGCCCTTTCTATTGTGCTCACGGTTCAGTAAGCCTTGAATGCTTACCTAGCTATGGAGGAATACAACAATCACCACTCGAGGAATCGGAGCACAAAGCGCTTCTGTGGACGTCTGACCTCTGCATTCTGGTAGATAGCAAACGCCTATTCGCCGCTCTCCACGTGCGTTTCTCTTTCTTTTCTTGCCTGAGCTCTCGACTGAATGGGTGACAGTCTATGCCAAGGGGAGATACGTTTCAAGAAATACGGGCGTAGGTTGCGTTTTTTTTTTTGTCTTAGCATATTGTTTTATTGTGAAATAACGGACAGAACGTTGCAAAAAGGCGTATAGATGGATCACACGACGTCATAGCCCGAGGTGCACGATTGAGAATTGCAGTGTTTAAGAAACACAAAAGTGAGCTAAACGTTCTACTCCATGCACGTTGAACCTGTACACGAAGACCACTGCCGTCTGTATGGCCTTATCTACGCTCTACACCGCTCGCTGCGCCGCCCTCATAGCAAGACTTCCCTTCGTTTTATTTCGTGAAGCTTTGAGCATGCAAGAAGATACGCGAGTGCCCGTTCGCAGCAAACTTGTAATAAATTTTGAATTAACACACGCACGTATGTCGCTACCAATCACGGTAGCCATAGCGACGCAGCCCATGACGTCACAATTCTGGAGTGACCGTCAAATGAGCGCGGCTCCCATCGATCCGCACATGGATAGGATGACGCCCACAGCGGACTCTGGAAATATTGCACCGTTTTACTCTAGGGCCGTTTCTTGCTTTGTATGTGAGCCACTCTCAAGCCCGTGCTTCCAGAATAGCTACAATTCATTTTCCACACAAGTGCAATTGTTTTGAAGAAATCTTCGTGCATTAAGCTTCAACATTGTCTGAAAGAAGAGAGCTGAACCTTGATTTCAAAATGTGCTTACATGTATTTTGGGAAGTTTATTTTGATGCTCTACTCCTACTGCACTAACTCCACGACTTTGCTTTTTCTTCGTACAAGTGATTGCTTGCGACGGGTGATAAGGAAAGAATAGAATTGAATAAAAAAAAGAGTTATTCTATAGGGCAACCTTAGTATCACTTTTCTACGTTGTACATCCCGTGCGAATACATTCAGAACTGGCTCTGTTTTCCTAAACGCCATTCGCTTCTGAAACACAGAGACGTGCATTCGTTTAATAATAATAATAATAATAATAATAATAATAATAATAATAATAATAATAATAATAATAATAATAATAATAATAATAATAATAATAATAATAGGGGTTTTACGCCCCAAAACTACGACATGGTTATGAGGGACACCGTAGTGCGAAGCTCCGGAAATTTTGACCATCCGGTGTTCTTTGGCGTGTGCACAAATCTTAGTACGTCCACGGGGCTCTAGCATTTCGCCGCGGCCGGAATTCAATCCCGCGACCTTCGAGTCAGCAGTTGAGCGCCATAACCACTAGGCCACCACAGCGAGCGAACGTACATTCATAAATAAGAGTACTGTGAACAACATAAGTAAACGAAATTTTCGTCGCATGCGGAAGAGATTCGAAATACAGTCCCGCATGCAACTAGTAGTTGAAATGGCAGTGGCTTTCCATCCAATCACGTTTATATACTCAATAATATAGACCATCAGGAAAGCAATTATTGCTTTCTAGAAGCCACTCTAATCTTGAATTTATGAACGGCTTTAGAAGAGGACGATCTGCAGTCGACGGTGTGGTCGACTTGATCTCAAATGTTGAAGAGGAAAGAAACCGACGCAGACTAGTAGCGGCCGTCTTCCTAGACATTAAGGGCGCCTACGATAATGTGCTGCATTATGCGATCCTTGACGCACTGGAAGACTTAGACGTCGGCGGACGACTGTACGCCTGGATCGTAAGTTACCTTAGTGACCGTACCATTTACATGACGACAAGCGACGGAGACACCGATCGACATACTATTCACCGTGGTGTTCCCCAAGGGGGAGTTCTCAGCCCAATTCTGTTCAACGTTACTATGATTGGACTGGCAGCAGAAATTCCCAGCACGGTAAAAGTCAGCGCATATGCGGATGACATATGCATATGGGCGTCCGGAGCTACTCGTCCGCAATTGCGTGCTCGACTTCAACGTGCAGTGACGTTAACAGCTAAATATCTACGGCTCCAGGGTCTCACTCTTTCCATTGACAAATGCGCAGTGCTTGCATTCACGCGCAAAGATATGTCAAGATACCCTATAACTATTAATGGAACGGCGATACCTACTGTAACGCACCACAAGTTCCTTGGGGTAATCATAGACAGGGATCTATCGTGGTCGAGACACGTCGCAGCACTGAAATCAAAATTGAAAAGTTTTGTTCTCGTTCTTCGGACTGTGGCAGGAGCAAGATGGGGCCCATCAGAATCGTCACTTCTTCAACTCTACAATGCGCTGTTTGTAGGATATATACGGTATAGCATGCCGGTGCTCTCAAACATGAGACCGAGCTGTGTGAACACGCTAGAGAGCATTCAAGCTCAAGGATTGCGAACATGCTTGGGCCTACCACGCTGCACGTCAACGAATGGAACCATCGCGGAAGCTCGGGCTTGTCCCATCAGTGTATACATGCGCTGCGAGCCACTTCGAGTGCATCTTCGCCTCTTGACCCGACACAGGCAGCACCCGCTATCAGCACTCCGTGCCACCCACCCAAACTGCAGCTTTTCAAGAGCAATATCACGGCACGAAAACGTTCTACCATCAAGGTTTTCTTCCCCGAGATTTCCTGGAACACCGCCGTGGGTCCTGCCTAAACCGCCTGTTAGCCTTGTGATTCCTGGGATTACGAAGAAGTCCCTAGTTTCACCAATTGGCCTCAAGCAACTGACCCTACATCACATTTATACAGCGTACGACGGCACCATGCACGTGTACACCGATGGATCTACCACGCTATGTACCTCTGCTGCAGCCTTTGTCATCCCACAAATGGTTATAGCTCGACGGTACAAAATAGACCACAAGACCACATCAACTGCCGCAGAGCTTGTTGCTATCCGGGAGGCAATAAGATTCATTTCTGGAGAACAACCTCGTACATGGACAATATTCTGCGATGCGAAACCCGCTTTGCAAACCATTAATTGCGTCATGAGACAAGGTCCATACTATATTTTAGCCATAGAAATTATGGAGCTTCTTCACGTTGCTTCAACAAATGGCCACCTCGTCACCTTCCAATGGATTCCTGCCCACTGCGGCATAATGGGAAACGAAGACGCAGACGCAGAAGCTAAAGGAGCCTTGACCAGTGGCCCTGAAGTGCGCACTGCGTTTTCACGACCAGACACGAACGCCCTGCTTCGGTACGTAATGCGTGACCTCACACTTGAGCACTGGACGAAACCGGAGTGACGACACCGGCGATTACACAAATGGGACCCCGAAATGAGGTTCTGTATGCCTCGTAAATTAAAACGACACAACACAAGTATGATTCACCGAATTCGTCTTGGTGTGGCCTTCACAAGACGTTATGCACATATCATCGGCCGCAGTGACACCGGTCCCAACTGTGATCACTGTCAAGTGCCAGAAACACTTGAGCACATATTTTGTACCTGCCCAGCATACGCACGCGAACGAAAAAAACTGATTTCCTCGACTGAAGGAGTGCATAATAGGCCATTAACTGATGAGGTTGTGTTGGGCCCATGGCCTGACGCCAACAGCACAACTGTGGTCATAAGAGCGGTTGCAGCTTTCCTACAAGCCACTGGACTGGATGCGCGGCTATAGCACTGCACCACCTAGACGGGACTGTACATACTCACCTCTCTTACTTACCATCGTCATCCATCATTCTTTTTTCTCCCCTCTCCCCACCCCCGGTGTAGAGTAGCAGGCTAGAGCATAATATCGCTCAGGCCGACCTCTCTGCCTTTCTACAAATAAACCTCTCTCTCTCTCTCTCTCTAGACCATCAAGTATCATGCCCACCTTGTGAAGTGAAATACGAAATTCTGTAGTCTGTCACAACCGAAGAATAAATACAAGCTCCACCAACAGCCATCACTGTCCTACCAGAGAGAACTGGCATAGACATTCCACCCAATCAGATTTACTTGTTTCCGTGACGTCAAGCGCTCTTGGCGTGTTTCAGATAGTCGGTGTACCCATGCAGACACCTGTTCATTTCGCCGGTTTGAAGTCGAAACCTTGAACGTCCTGGAAAATTTCATCAGAGAATCTGACATCCAAAGGTTATACCTTAAGTTATAGCCAAAGGTCGAAGGTCATAGTCAAAGGTTATAGCGAAATGTTATAACTTTAGTAGAGACGATGAACCTTTAGTATTACATATGCATGTTATTTACATTAGCACATAAAATGTAGTTACGGTTTGAAAGGAAACCAGCTTGCACAACTCTCTTTTAGAGGTTATTGACAAGCTAGCCGTGGTTTTCAATGCGGAGCTTTTATTTATTCTTACGTCGTGAGCGACTGTAGAACAGATAGACAACGCCAAAGGCTAACATAACCGATGGCGTAATATTTCACTGAAACAGTCTTGCACTGTTTAGTGCGACTTTGGCTGAAGCATACGTCCGTATAAAAGTGCGTGAAGGATTGAAGTTGCATGATTTTTGTTTTCAGTTAGTTTCCTAACCTCCCCTTCACTTCCGCGGACACCTTCGTTAAGTACTCCTTAAGAATGTACTCGAGTTTATGATTAAGTTGCTTCATTTTACAATTACTAATGAGACTGACATACAATTTAGCCAAAGAAAGATTGTCAACATTGTCGGTTTATTTAGTTGTGTATAATACAAAGAGCGAGCCCCTCGGACAATTGCCCGACTTTTCTACTACCTTTTAGAATGCCCTTAGCGTGTTAAGTACGGTGTTCTGCTTTGCTGCAACATTGGCAGTGTTGGTTATACGTTAGAATGTCAACCTGAGGATCCAAACTTTGAATTCTTGCTGTGAGGCGAGCGGCGGGGAACTCGGCAAGAATTATAGAGACGAAGGTAGTGAGCCCTTAAAAGTTCTTAATGAGAACAAACAGACCATAATGCCAAGGTACCCAATTAGTTCTCATTAATACTGCGTCTAACAAAGAAAAACGAGCCCTTAAAAGTCATATTTTCTTAAAAGTTCTTGCTGTTATATCAGTTTTGACGACATAGCGTTAAAGAGCTCGTTTCGCAGAAATTTCGGTGTCGGCGTCGGTGTCGTCTGTTGTGAGCGAAAAATCATCATCTTGTCCGTGACCCAAAAAGAAAGATGCCAATAATGTAAATAAGAAAATGTTACGTTCGAGTGAGAATCAAACCCAGGCCGCCTGCGTGGCAAGCCGGTGTTCTACCGCAGAGATATAATATTGCTTGAAACTGCCTAGAAAAGAAACGCTCTATGAATGTCATGTAGCGGAAGGATTCTTCTTAACGCATGTAATATTGCGCGGCACAAGCGTAGAATCGCGCCATGCGTCCGAACATGTGAATTGCGCATTGAGTGTCTGTTTTAAAGACACACCCATTGCAAAGTGCTGAGACAAAGTTAATCATTATCAGCTACAATACCACCAACAAAGTGAGCAGCTGCGTAGGTTCGCATGTTGCCTTACGGACGCGTAATTCGCTGATTCGCAAAAGGAAGGATTCATGCGCAGTGCACACTTAACAACTGTACTTGCAGTAGGCATTCTAGGATAGTTTGAAACGGCCGATGTTACGCGCACAGTCGTTCGTTTCCTTACGGCACGGTTGAGGCGTCCACCGAGAACCGAAGCCAAGCTAGCAATTGAACGCGATGCGCCCGGGACCTGATTACGCTATCACGCTCTCCTCTCGAAGGCGAAGCTCAAGCATCCTCCAAGTTTTTTCTGGTTCACTTGTGCCACGCTGTCAGTACTCTGACACCAAGTCATAGTACATCTCCCCTACTACATAATCGACCGAGCTTTCCTCGTTCCTGTGACAAATCCAGGTCTCCAATGCATGTGCTGTGTTATTTTCGCGATCAAAAATAGAAACCAATTCCCTGATAACATCGCAAACATTCATGAATAGGCTGCATTCAAGAACTCCATGCAATGTCTTCTAAACCAAAACTTTTCTTTCTGATCATGATGATCTTATTCTTCATATTGAGAATTGTATACAAAACACGGTGTTCTTATTATTGCACCGAACCCTTGTTACGCTACATTTCATATATTTTTAGATGGTGTGTGGGCTGTTTTTTTTTCTTGATAAATATAGTTATATTTGACTATTGATACCTATGTGTCACGCTGGCTATTTCTCTTTCCTTACGTGATAGCTTTTGTTGTTGTCATTGTTCCTTTTAGATGTATTGTGTTGTTGTCGTTGTTGCTAATTCTCTTGCACCGTTTCCTCTAACATACTGCTCCTACTGGATACGGAAGGCAATGTGTTAATAAAACTGCAGTAGACATATTTAGAGACCAGTTTGTAGGTTAGCTGTATTATTTGATATCTCTAAGATACGTTTTATCTCAACCTCATTCTTATTATTTCCTCGAGGAACTTTCATTACAGTGACATATTTGGACGCGTGAGGTTGACTGATATCCGCAGCTGCTTAAAATAACAAAATAGAACAGCAGCACCCATTGTTTCCGTGTCGTACCTTTTGCTCAGTAGTTTACGGTTATGTATAGCAATTTAAATAAAGAACTGTGAAGGGCATTACGTCTTACAGTTAGGCTTTGCAAGCGAACAGACTGTGAAGCCATATGTTCCTCTTTGTCTGCGTCAAACATTCGTCGACGATGCAACCACGTACTGGGCAGGCTCGGTCACTCGGGCTCGTTTCCCTATATAGGTTACAGCCGACGCGCACTTGTTAGGGTGCTTTGCCTGCAGATCTATTCATATTCCTCTCTAGGGGCTTGTGAAACTTCCGTCATTTATTGAAATGTATACACTCACTGTTTTGTTGCAGTTGTTACACAAGCGACAGTTTCCAGTTTGCCTTTCGAAAGAGTCTATATACGGGCTTGGCATATATTGCTAGCATTCGAGACACTCAAACTGGCGCCAACACGGCTACCTGTTTTGTGCCACTATTCCTCAGTTTAATTTTTTAGCGCTTTAGAATCCATTTTGTGTTCACATCTTTATTCCAGGACGGTACACGAGTCAGAGCTTAGGGTTACAGAACTGTGAAACAGACCTGAATTTCCGAATTCGCAAGCACCCTTTGCACAGAGGCTAACTTTTCGCCGACAAATTCGTGTGTCCTGGCTCTCATTTTCCGTCACTTCGCTGCATCCCGAAAAGAATGCCGTTCGAGCAACGCGAGAAGCTACTTTGAATAAACAATCGAAGGAGATTGATCGTCCACTCGGGTAGCTCCCGCCATGCATTATTCACTGGAGAATATAACAGCAGGACCGCGCGACATTGAGCTTCTGCTCAGTGGCCTGAAAAAGAAAAAAGAAAACAGAGCTGTCACCCTATTATTTTATTCAACCGGCTTTTGTTTGTTCGCAGTGGATCACGGAAGAGAGAAAACAAATTGATATTGCACGACCGCGGCCCCGGTTGGCCCAGTGAGAAACATCGCAACAATGCCGCAATATGGGTTGTAAAAGAAGCGAAGTAATTCCCCAAAGCTGCCAGCGGCCAACCCGTGGCAAGGATTATGATAAATCGGCTTCATTGCACATGCGAAACTTCTTCAGCCTTCGTCTACAGTTTCTAGTAACACGTCTCTTTTTCTGCATCGTTTCTTCTCAACCGAAAATGCCTTGTATAATATGAATGCGCCTTGCATCAATACCTCATATGTTGTAAAATGTGTGCCGGTTTGGTTTATTCAATAAAGCTTTAAGGTATTTGTAACGCAAACCTATGAAATGGGCGAAGAGAGGCAAGGCGGCATAATCAGGCAACGTTTAGACGGCGCATTCTTTGCTGTATTTCATCTCCATGTTTTTCGGGGTTCTTTTTTTTTTTTCTCATGTAAATCGAACGTACTGTACGTTAGACCTAAGCTGCTTCTCCGTCATTGAAAATAAGAGCGAAGAAACTTTCGACGGAATTATTTTCGCATGGGCTTGTATCATTAAGGATGCATGCAATATTGCCCTGCACTCGCTATAGCTAGTATAGCACACGAATTTTGCTTCAGTAACTGAAAGGACTTTCCTACTCAACATATCTCTCCTGCTAGAAAATGTTCCCTCGTCATATTTGCCCTAAAGAAGTGGCAGTGCCAAGCCGGCTAGAAGAAAATTGGACTTCACGTCAAACAATAAGGCAGCGTTTAATAAATGTGCCCCCTGAAATTTTTATGGTCGACGGTCGATTGTTAGAACGCGACCACACTATGTCTTCCTTTACGTGTTGCCATCGTTTTCCGCTGTCGTTTAAGGACATACGTGTTGCATACATTGCCAGAAAGTTATGCTGTTCTGAATTCGCGCAGATTATAAACAATCTCTAGGCGCAGCCGGTAACGTTGTTGCTCACCGGCGTTCTAAAAGTGAACGTTGGCTCTTAATAATCGCTTGAGGGGACGTTTCCTCAATAGTTATTCCAATGTAAACGGCACCTCAACCAAAGCACACAAGCGCCTAGCTGTATCCCCGTGATAGTAAAACCACTGTCGTAAACACAGGAACCCGCCCTTGCGGTAACACGAAATGAGCGCTATCAAGCAATCCCATTATATGAAGGAATCAAAGAGATTTGTGAAAAAGAAAATGTGTGTTTCAACAGAAATTTATACAGGGTGCCCCAAATACCACGCAGCATGATTTAAACAAAGAGGAACGTCGTTACGCGAAGCACACCTAGCGCATATTTTTTCCAGTATTCTGTAGTAGCCACTCCTAATTTTTTCGTCAGTGAGGTTTACTTAATTAGTCCTAATTATGTTTCTAACTCGATACATACTCACCTAAACATTAAAATCTCAATGAGGCATATAAAGGCTTGTTCAAATGACGTCTAACTGCGCTATTTTCAACAACGTACTAATTGCGTGCTTGCTTTTTTGGCTACTAAAAAAAGCCCGTGAATTCTGAAAAATGACACGTGACTGGACTGCAGCGCGCATCAGGAAGCAGCGCCTTCAAACAGGATCACTGTGCGGTAGCAAGTCAAGACTATGCTCCCACATTTTGCGGGTAGGAGTGAAGTCAGGCGTTCTTTTTCGTTTTTCGCGTGCTTTCTATATCAGCCGGAAGAAATAAGTCCATAATCAGTACTTTGCTGAAAATAGCGCAGTTAGATGTTATTTGAGCATACCTACTTAAGTCTCAGTGACATTTCAATGATTAAGTGAGTACTTGTCAAGTTAGAAACATAATTGGGACCCATTAACTAAACCGCAATAACGAAAAAATTAATAGTGGCTACTACAGTGCACTGTGTACAATATGCATAGGTGTGCATCGCATAACTTTGTTCCTCCTTTCTTAAATCGTGCCGCGGGATAGCTGGGACGCCCTGTATAACAGTACGACTGTAATGCACCATGGAGAGTAAATATGTTTGATTAGGGCTTATAATTACAAACAAAAAGAACAATTCCTGCAATAGCGGTATGTCGACGGACTATGATTCAACCAGAGCTTTGGTGCTGACGATCTAAAGCTGTTCCTGGCATTCATGCGAAATATTTGCGGTTGCTGTGGTTTTTAAAAGAAATGCGTGCTTCAACGGGATTGTGTCGGATATGCGAAGTGTAAGCAACAGGGGGTCAGCGTTTCTACCGGCGCTCAAAATTTAGCCAATATCTACACAATATTTTATCCACCATGAAACCCTTCTTTGCTTCAGCACATAAACTGTGCTCAGTATCGAGGAAAACGCGAATGATCGACAGTAATGCCAGGCTATGGACTGAAACGGTAAAACGCGCTCACTTTAGTCGTTTAATTGGAACGCTTCGCTTTTCAACGTTTCTTCATCTTACGAATTTGCCTTCTCTGTGCTGACCCAAGATAATTTCAAGTGTGACACATTGCCGCACGTAGAACGTGAGCAAAATATTAGTTCCTCCTACAGCACTATAATAACGTATATGAAAGGCACGTGTTACGCTGATACCAGATGGCTGAGGTGAAAAAAAAAAGAGGTATGGCTGAAATCACCAAATAACTGCAATTACATAATGATATATGCTTTTGAAATCACAAAGATACCCATATCGACACTTATACCTTATTCCTGTGCGCAAACTATTTCCCTGGCATTTTCCTAAATGTAGCGCGAACGCGCGACGAACATTGCTGCAGGACTACAAAGAGAAACAGCACAACAACGTAGCAGAATTTTGTAGTAACAGCAGTAAATCAAGAATATAATTTTAGTAAAAATGTACTTGAGTTGGTGAGATTAATCTCGCATGCGACAGGGAATCAGATAGTTATTAAAATAGATGGAGTCCGAGAAGATATGCAGTCAACGTTGGCACAGTATCGGACGCAGTGATCAAACCAAAGTCACCGAACTTGTTGGCGTTAGTTGAGTGGTTTCTCTCAACACGGTCCCAGATTAATCAGAGATACTTGCGAACAGTCACTGTCCAACTTTTCACAAAGCAGTCTGGTGTTGATATCAACGACACTGTACGTTCGTCAGTATGTGTTTTTTTTTTACGCCGAACGACTCTGTATAGAGAGCTCCAGGGCAGCGTAAACAGACCCATAGACGCCCAGCACAACAGCAAGAAAAAAAGAAAAGAAAAAAAAAGAAACGGACCTTCTGAACGGGGATCCTCGTCGAGATACAAATTAGTTCCACACGTGCACGTGCCCATACCGTCTTCCACATCAATCTAGGTCTAAATGTTTTACTTTAAAATTGCAGCGAAGCAAACCAGAACTCAACGAGCAGTTCACTTGAAGCTTTCCGCGCCGATAAATAATGCACAAGGGCGACGCATAGCTTTCGTTTAAACGGTCTGCTGAAAGAGAGCGGGCCGTGCGGGCTCTGACTTTTCGAAAATCCTAGCCATTCATTCGGTGCTTGGAACCGGACACTCTAATTGGCGGGCTGCAGGGCGCCGGCTTAATGAGTATTAGCAAATCGAAACTGCGTATCCGCTATAGTATAGGCGAGGATGAGTGACCCATGTGACCCAGTTAATTAACGGGGAATAAGAGATTCTACACACCGTTTCGATGAAACCGTTCCTTTTTTTCTTCTTCGCATAATAACTGCGTAGCTGTTTGAGCCGACCGTTAGTCCGTGCAGAGCGTACAGAAAACTATCATCATCATGAACTGGCACGCGCTCTCTTTGTCCTCTTCTTCATCTTCAGCTTTGCTCCCAGAACACGTGTGCCGATCTCTCCGGCGTTGTATGCAATAACTCTGATGGACGAGAGAACGAGTACAGAGAGAGAGAGAGGGAGAGAAAGAAATAAAAAGAAAGGGAAAGAAATAGACTTAAAGGGAGGGAAGAAAGACAGAGAAAGAAATAGAAAGAGAGAGAAAGATATAGGAAGAAAGCGACACAAAAAACAGATAGAAAAAAAGAGCAAGACATAAGGAGAAAGAAAGAGAGGAACAAAGAAAGAAAGAAAGAAAAAAAGAGAAAGAGGGAGGCACAAATAGAGAGATAGAGAAAGAAAGGGAAGAAAGAGAAAGGAAGAGAGAAAGAGCGAGAAAGATGAAGAAGTAGATAGTGAGAGAAAGACAGAAGTAGAAATAAACAGAGACAAAAAAAGAGATGAAGAAAACAGAGAGAAAGAGAAAAAGAGAAAGAAAGAAAGAAAGAAGGAACGAAAGAAAGAAAGAAAGAACGAAAGAAAGAAAGAACGAAAGAAAGGAAGAACGAAAGGAAGAAAGAAGAAAGAAAGAAAGAAAGAACGTAAGAACGAAAGAAAGAAAGAACGAAAGGAAGAAAGAAAGAAAGAAAGAAAGAAACAAAGAACGAAAGAAAGAAAGAAAGAACGAAAGAAAGAAAGAAAGAAAGGACGAAAGAAAGAAAGAAAGAAAGGAAGAGAGAGAAAGAAAGAAAGAAAGAAAGAAAGAAAGAAAGAAAGAAAGAAAGAAAGAAAGAAAGAAAGAAAGAAAGAAAGAAAGAAAGAACGAAAGAAAGAACGAAGGAAAGAACGAAAGAAATAAAGAAAGAAAGAAAGAACGAACGAAAGAAAGAAAGAAAGAACGAAAGAAAGAAAGAAAGGAAGAGAGAGAAAGAAAGAAAGAAAGAAAGAAAGAAAGAAAGAAAGAAAGAAACAAAGAAAGAAAGAAAGAGAAAAAAAAGAGAAGCAAGGCCGGTCCCCCAGCTCCACACGTCCTCCAGGCTTGGCACCTCTAGTGCGAAGTTGCCTTCTTTCTCTTCTTTTATTTTTCTTTTTTTGATAAGTTTTCCATCGGAACTTTTACTTGATTTGTAAGCGTTGTAGAAAAGTGCTTAACGTTCCGTGGGCCAGCTGTACACGCGCCATTTCATTTGCCCGCATCAACTGCCCGGGGATGTGGAGATAATCTGGATATTGAAGCGGCTTCACTCGGGTTTGAGTGGCGTGCAATGAAACACGTAAAAAAAAGAGGATATCAGGTATAGCGGATGAAATATTAACGCGAATTGAAACAGGTGTCTCACGTTCCCACGTCGCTTCTCTTTTTTGCGGGAGCATGAGCAAATGGACATTCGTAAAAGGAACGTAACGTTCTACCTCAAATCACACTCCTTCGAAGCAATGTGAGAGACGTTCCACGTGGCGCTGCATTAAAAAAAATAAAGGAGTAGTGGGAACCGACAACCCTATCTGGAAATTGTTCCTTCGACTGACAGCTCTCTAACCTGGTACAGGCGACAAACCTTTGCGTCTCTTTACTGAGGAGTGCGATTGAAGGAAAGACCGTAACGTTAAGGATGGGTAACTTTGATACGCCATCTGTATATGCACTGTGAGGCAATTTTGTGCGTAAAATTTGCGGGCAGTGAGAAATCTAGCATTTTTAGCAGAGCTCTGGAAAGTGCTATCGGAAAGACGGATGTGTTTGTGTAATGCCAGCAATACTGCGTGTAGCAGCCGCACATTCGATTACAGCAGCAAGATCATACGCACAGGCACTGCATGTTGCTGACATGAATCCCGTGGCAACGTGTTTGTTGTACCACTGCAGAAAAACAACAAAAAAATTCCCGTGGTGGCTTATGCATTTGCCTAAAACGACTGAAAGGCGAAAGCTATTTTCTTGTTTTCTGCTCAGTCGATTGTCTTTATGCACAGAGTGGGGTGCGTAGCACTCGAGCGCTGGCAGTTTCTGTGGCAATATGTAACGAATGTTACATTGCTACAACTTCGGACAGCCAAAAAAACAGCTGGTGTTGCCCCAACACGAAGCTGCGCTAAGAATTCGCATTAGGAAGTATCGTAATCGTCGGTGAATTTTGTTCTTTCCTCAATGTGTATAGCTCAGAGTGCTCGTATTCTGAAGCATTCTTAGCCCGCAGGCTGCCGTAATTTCTAACGAAATTATACATTTATTTCCTTTCTGCCTCAAACCTTGCCCAGTACTAGATAAAAGTCACATGCAGTGGTCATTACGCTCATGAAATACCTTGATAATAATAAAATCGAGTAATAATTAGATGCAATAATTTGACGAAACAACCAACCGGCTTATCAACTTTCTGAAGGGTGTGCAGAGTGGGATGTGGAAGATGCCGAACACCACAACTTGTCTCCTACGATAAAACCCTTTTTTTTATATAACAGCATTCACAGTATCCATGTTTTGTTACTCATTCTTACTTTCTGAAACGGCTCACGAGTATATACAAATCGTAAACCATGTTTCCAAACACACGTATTATTTTTGGGCTCGTACTGCTCTCATAGTAAAGCATGTACTTATTTGTCTATAAACGCATTAACACAAGTCATTCCGTGACGGATATGATGTAAGTAGATTCTTGGTCGAGCCCGCCATAAATAACTTTGAGGTTAGAAAACGCTGGGAGTTCGTTTCGTTACAGATTTAGCTGGTGCCGGAGGCGGTACAATGTCTGAGGGCACATTCTTAGCGTAGTATCCTCAGAGGAACGTGGCCGGATTCCGAATGCGAACACAGAGTCTAAAAAGCTACTTGCAACCAATTACAAAAGAAAGCAAAATAAAGACTTTATAATTATGAGCGAGCAATAAAGGCTTTAACAATTCTGAGCAACTTTTTCATTGAACTACATGAAATTAAAGTATCCGGTGGGTCTTGACTGGCACGGGCTAGTCCATCATTGCGCAGGGCAAACGAAACGAAGGACTTGTACAGACGAACTAATCGCTTATATTATCTATCGCAAAGAATTGCGAAGTTCGCCGCACGAGTGCGGCAAGACACAGAGGAGAGTAAAAGGACACTAAATGTCGGAACAAATATGCAGACAAGTGAAATCAACTTGCTCTGTAAGATAACGCAGGAGAAAAAGTTGGAGCCATTTCACTCGGTGAAGGAGTATGACGAGCGAGACTGACCGGCGCAGTACCGCCTATGCTTTCGTCGGCGCTTTTTATAAGGGCGCTGAATGCCCCTCTGGCGTTCTCACAATGAGTGGTCGAGCCATACTTACCACGCACAATCGCGCCAACGCAGCGCATAGATTCGACTTACGCGTTAAGGTTTCTGCGCAGCCTCCGGGATAGGCCCACCTTTCAACGGTCCACGATGTCAGTTGGTGACGTCATTCTGTGATAGCATGTTGTGACGTTCTAGTCAACGTTATGATGGCGTCACACGGAGACGCAAATTGCATGGAAGCTTTTAAAAACGACTTTTGGAGCTGTCCGCGGCAAATACATTCCTCCTCGTTCCACAACACGCTGGCACGTAATGCAGTCGAGATCGTCGCTCCTAATACTGACGAGCACGTGACAAATCATTCAAAGCGGCGAGTAGAAGACGCAGGATTTGAGACGAACTAAACCAGGCAATTAAAGTGAAGCCGTTGACAGTGGCACCACAATGACAGCACTGAGATCGTCGACTTAATCGTTTCCAGCGCATCATCATTCAGCGCTTTGGTGTCCGCTGAACTCGTCACAGTACATTATCGATGTCGAAGGGTGCTGAACAACACGCTGGGTCTTCGTACGCTGTTCACCCTCGAAATAAGATAACTTCCGCGTGACAGAAGCAATTCATACATTGCCAAAGAACTTATGCATACCAAGCTATCAAGTGGGCAACATCTCGAACTCGAAGTTTTTATCCCTGCTCCTTTAAAGGTTTTTCTTCCGGCCTGCTGAAACATGCACCAGCGGCGTAGTCACTGAGGCACCAGGATTCAGCACTAGTCCCAAAGTTCAAATTAAGCCGAAGGAACATTTCTAACGTTGATCCTGTGTAGATATTTGTGCTGACCGGATGTCACTCGTGCGTGCGCGAGTTTATGTGCATATTTCTTAGTGACATCCCTTGCGGTTGTACAAGCGAAAACCGCGTCCAGTACAGAATGTAGGTGTAAGGTGCCCGGTAAGTCTATCGGTGGGCCAGTCTGTTGAAATCGCGAGGCGTTATCTATAGAAATGCTATAGGCATTTCAAGCAGCGCTAAGGTTGACAATGCCTCATGCGCTTAAATATTGAGCATGTGTCCTAGTAGAAAATGTATGGCGCGCCCAGCGGCGCTGTTACTCGTGTCTTGCTAAAGCTGTCTTGCTTCCCATGCAATGGTGCATGCGCAAATAAACCAAAACATCTATGCCACATTCTGATTGTGTGAAAGACAGCTAAGGCTACAGTTACATTATTCGGCTACCGTGAAGCAGTATGCAGTAATTCTATATTCTCATCAGTGTTCAGGGTGCAAGTACGCTAACTCTAATTGACCCTAGCGATACCTATCCGTAAAAAAAAAAAAAAAAAAACCGCCAGGCCTGAGCGGAAAGCGCAGCACAGTCACAGCGAAAGCTGGAAGAGCGGCATTTCTAGAGCCCGTTATAAGCTCTCTTGTGGCTACTAATAAATGTACACTAGCAACGTACCCACTCCGCCAGAATTCATAATTTTTGTGAAGTTGGGAAGCACCCACCACGACATTATTCGTAATTCTGTGGAGAAGCGAGGTACCATATTTGAGTACCATCTTTGAGGTATTATGTGCACTTTGTTGATTCAACGGCAGATGACGATGAAGAATTATGGCTGAGTCCTTTGTAATGGGTTGGAATATTTAAACGACCCTCTAGTTACGAAATTCGCATTGTGTGACTCCCGGTCGTTATTTAAATCTCCCACCACGCTTTATGACATATGTTAACGTCAGAAAGAGAGAGAGGGAGGGAAATTAACTTTATTGAGACCCTGAGGAAATGAATCATGGGAGCGTTATCGGCTTCCATGGCAACCAACAGAAGTGCACTTGCGAAGAACCCGCTACGCTATAAATATTCATAATTTTTTTGATGTTGGGAAGCAGCCACAATGCAATTTTTCGTCATTCTGCGGAGAACCATGGTAACCGCTAAGCACCTCTATGGCATTATGTGCACTTTGTTGATGCGGTGGTTATTGTACATATGCATTACCTCTTCCTGTCCCCATCATCATCTTCATTACTCTTTTTCCCCCTCCCCTTTTCCCCTGTGCAGAGTAGCAGTCTAGAGCGCTCAAGCTCAGGCCGACCTCTCTGCCTTCTAATAAATTCGCTCTATCTATCTAATTGTTGATGCTGCTGCTGATGACGATGAAGAATCATAGCAGAGCCATCTGTAACGGGTTGAAAGCATTCAACAACTCACTCGTTGCGCAATTCGCATTGTGTGACGCCTGGTTGAAGTTTTGCTCTTCTACCACGCTACATTACATATGTTAATGTGGTTTCTTCCCGACATGAAGCCTGCACGGGGCGTTGTTGCAAAGCAGTTTCAAGCACCGGCATGGCTCTGAGGTAGAACACTGGGCTCCCACGCAAAGGACCCAGGTTCGAACCTCGTTCCATCCTGGAATTTCTTTCTTATTTCGTTTTTTCTTATTTCGAGCGATAGTGGTTACGGACACCGGCGGCGGCGGCGGCGGCGGACAACTACGGCGTCAATAACAGCCCTTGTTGTGATCTCATTACAGCTTTCGCTCTAAAAAAGTAGTTCGGTATAAAAATAGTTTGGTATTCAAACATAGTTCAGCATTTTTACCGTGAAATAAAGAAAATGTTCTGCTTTGAGGTATTCTTAGCAATAAATACATAGAAACATTTCACCCTTTGAAATAAGCAAACTATCTTAGGCGGCTGCTGCGCACATTTTACAGCGAAAGCTGTTATGAGATCACAAGGGTCATTTTTGGCGCAGTAGTTGTCCGCCGCCGCTGCCACCGCCGGTGTCCGTAACCATTATCGCGCGAAAGAAGAAAAAAAAAATAAATAAGAAAAATATATCCGGGATGGAACGAAGTTCGTACCTGGGCCCTCTGCGTGGGAGCCCAGTGCTCGACTTCAGAGCCATGCTGGTGCTTAAAATTGTTTTGCAAAAAGAACCAATACAGGCTTCATGCCGGAAAGAAACCACATTAACATATCTTGTGTGGTAGAAGAGTAAAATAACAACCAGGAGCGTCACACAACGCGAATTCTGTAGCCAGGCGTCATACAATGGGAATTGCGCAACGAGTGGGTTGTTGATTACTTCCAAGCCATTACAAAGGGCTCTGCCATAATTCTTCGTCGTCATCAGCCACAGGATCAACAAAGTACACATAATGACTTGCAGCTCTTTAGCGAGTACCACGGTTCTCCGCAGAACGACGAAAAATTGCATAGTGGCTGCTTCCCTACTTCACAAAAATTATGATGATTTATAGCGTTGTGGGTTCCTCGCAAGTGAACTTCTGTTCTTTGCCAAGGAAGCCCTCAAGGCTCCCATGATCCATTTCCTCAGGGCCTCAATAGAGTTCTTTTCCTGTCTCTCTCCCTCTCTCTCTCCCTTTCTCACGTTAACGTATGTTATATAACGCGGTGGGAGAGTAAAATAACGTCCAGGAGTCACACGCTGCGAATTATGTAACTAGTGGGTCGTTTAAAGCTTCCAACGCATTACAAATGGTCCAGCCATAATTCTTCATCGTCATCAACCGTCGCATCAACAAAGTGCACGTAATGCCTTACAGATGGTGCCTCGCTTCTCCGCAGAATAACGAATAATGTCGTAGGGGTTGCTCCCCAACTTCACAAAAATTATGATTTGTGCCGTAGTGGGTACGTTGCTAGTGTACTTATGTTAGTAGCCACAAGAGAGTTTATAACGGGCTGCAGAAATGCCGCTCTTCCAGCTTTCGCCGTGACTGTGCTGCGCTTTCCGCGCAAACCTCGCGTTTTGCAGCGAAAGCTGTTATGAGATCATTTCACCGGCCCTTTTTGGCGCCGTAGTTGTCCGCCGCCGCCGCCGCCGCCGCCGGTGTCCGTAACCACTATCGCTCGAAATAAGAAAAAAAAAACGATATAAGAAAAAAATTCCAGGATGGAACGGGGTTCCAACCTGGGCCCTCTGCGTGGGAGCCCAGTATTCAACCTCTGAGCCATGCCGGTGCTTGAAACTGCTTTGCAAAAAGGTCCTATACAGGTTTCATGTCGGAAAGGAACCACATTAACATATGTAATTTAGTGTGATAGAAGAGTGAAATAACAATCATGCCCCACACAACGCGAATTCTGTAACCAGGCGTCACACAATGCGAATTGCGCAACGAGTGGGCTGTTGGATGCTTCCAACCCGTTACAAGGGGCTCTGAAATAATTCTTCATCGTCATCAGGCACAACACCAACAAAGTGCGCATAATACCTTACATGTTTTTAGCGGGTACCACGGCTCTCCATTGAACGAAGAAAACTGGCATAGTGGCTGTGTCCCTATGTCACAGAAATTATGATGAGGTATAGCGTAGTGGGTTCCTCGCAAGTGCACTTGCATTGGTTGCCAAGGAAGCCCATAAGCCCATCATCCATTTCCTCAGGGTCTCGATAAAGTTCTTCCTTCCTCTCTCTGTCTCTCTTTCTCACGTCAACGTATGTTATATTGCATGATGGGAGAGCGAATAGCGACCGGGCGTCACATAATGCGAATTACGTATCTGGTGAGCCGTTTAAAGCTTCCAACAGATTACAAGGGCTGAGCAACAATTCTTCATCGTCATCAGTCGTCACGTAAACAAAGTGCACATAATGCCTTACGTATGTGTAGCTGGAACCTCGCTTCTGCGCACAATGATGAATAATGGCGTTGTAGGTGCTTCCCAACTTCACAAATATTGTGATTTGTAGCGTAGTGGATACCTTGCTAGTGTACTTGTATGAGTAGCCCCAAGAGAGTTTGCAACGCGCTCCAGAAATGCCGCTCTTCCAGCTTTCGCTGTGAATGTGCTGCGCTTTCCGCGCAAACCTCGAGCTTTTTTGTAGGAAATAATCGCGCTTTTTCGCCCCTTTTTTTTCCGGCAGATACTTTCGCAGCATTTCGCAACACACACGCCTATGCTCGCTCGACCATGTTCTCTAGACTTGTAAAAGGATGTAAGACTGGGCTAGCTGGAGAAGGTTCATATTTAAACAGCACAAAATACGGGATCACAAGGCAAACAACACAGCAATATATCGTTGAACAGAGGCTGCAGCTTCCCGGATTCTGTTTTATAATGCGTATCTAACAGGCTGTAGCAATACTTGAAGCTGTCAACCTCTCGAATAAACGCTTGCTCGAATACAAACCAAACAATTTAGGCGTTATACCCTATGTGCATGCGTTGTCCCGTCGCCTTAAGAAGATTTCCACGGCATTTGACGTGAACGTCATATTTTCTGTTGGCAACATAGTTGGAGGGGCCTGCGCTGCAGTGGATAGGAAGAAGAAGTCACAGTTTCGCCGCAAGGGCGAAGCAATGAATGCGACAGCCAGAAATTGAATATCGCACGAAGAACGACAAGCAGTTCGAAACTTGCAGCGCGCGCCACTGAAGCACAAAGAAAGACGCCCGAAAAGAACGCACATGTATACACATAATGCACAGGTACGCAGTACGGGTTCGAACAAACAACTGTCACCGTTGTTACGTCTTTGTGCTTGAGCAGCGCGCTCCAAGTGTTGACTATGCAGAACCCAACGCTCTTAGATAGTTCTTTTAGGGGCGAAGCTCCTTAAGGCGGCACCCGTTCGTCCCTCGTAGTCGTAGTCGTAGTCGTAGTAGTCGTAGTGCGTAACCAGTCTTACGCTTTGACCTCCAAGTTGGTGCCGGTGGGAGATTTTTCCTGTGCGTTGTTGAACAATAAAAAATTCGCAGCGTGCGCGTTAACTAAAAGCCGAATTCTTCTGTCTCTCATTCCCCATTAGCAGCCATTGGCAGTGGCATGTTCCAGTAGGAAACGTTAGTAGAAGTGTTAGCTAAAAGCCGACTTCTTCTGTCTCTCATTCCCATTAGCAGCCATTGTTTACCTCCAAGGTAGTGCCTGGTGATATTTCTCCTGTGCGTGATTAAACAATAAAAATTTTGTTCAAAACGCCGTTGATTGATGAAATAAACCAACGAAAGACGCCAGATGTTTTGTAAAAGCAAAAGGAAAGAACGCCAGATGTTTCTAAAGCAAAACAAAAAGACGCCAGCTGCTTAACGAAAGACGCCAGATGTTTTCTAAAGCAATGGTTTTCTAAACAATGAAAATTCACAGCGTACATGTAAAATTAAAGTGAGCTGCAAGTCGTCATAACTCATCGAACCTTTAGTATAAACGCGCCCGATCTCACGTCGGTGATGATGTACTGGGCAGAATTCACGGAAGATTCACGGTTTACCGATGAACCTCCGCAGCTTCGCCCACTCATCATCATTCACTCCGTGGATATGCTGTGATTTTTTTTTTAACGGCGGCGCGTGGAGTGACCCCTTCGCGTCTCCTGTCAGGTGGTGGCGGCTAACGCAAGGTGTGCCCGGCGTTCTTTCTTTCTTTCTTTCTTTCTTTCTTTCTTTCTTTCTTTCTTTCTTTCTTTCTTTCTTTCTTTCTTTCTTTCTTTCTTTCTTTCTTTCTTTCTTTCTCTCTTCCTTTCTTTCTTTCTTTTTTTCTTTCTTTCTATTTTTTCGTTCCACATCGATAGTGGGTACAGAAATGGGCAACTTTTTCATGCAGGTCTCAAGGGCAGTCTTCAAACTGAAAGAAAATGTAGGATGGTGGCGTGATATAAAACAGACTCAAGCTCCTCCGAGACCTGCGTACCGCCAGGGTAAATAGGTCGCCGTTATTATGCCAGCTGATGGATGGCGTGTGGTAGAGTTTTCTAACGCGGCGCGCTGTGGGGTAAGGGGTCGCTGGTTCAAATCCCTGGTCGGGTGCTTCGGAATTTTTTCTTTGTGCATTTGTGTACATATATATATATATATTATATATATATATATATATATATATATATATATATATACAGGACATGACGGTGACGGCGATGTCGAAAATCCGCTGAGAGTGTCTATATAATTGCTATCGCAATAATAACGGGAAGGACGCGAAGGAAGATGTTCTCAATGAATCATCGCAATCGCTTTCTTAGTTGAACCTGCTATATTATTTACAGCATTTTACTCTCTTGTGGAAATAAGTTTATCATGACTTGACTGTTATGTTACCGCCATGTGCTGATTCGATTCAGTGATGACCAGAGACATTATCAGAGACATTATTATTTACCTTCTGAACATTCTATTTTACGTTATGATGGTGTTGTTCGATGTGTGCGTTTTTTACATATGTGTGCTCGTGTGTTTATCTTCCATACACTAATGCTTGCATGTTTATTTCTTATGTTGCGTGCTGGATTCACTCAAGACATAAAGAGTAGCAGGCGCCATACTTGTGCGCAAACATCTTCCTTGGCATGAAGCGTGGAAACTTGGGCAAGTTGGTAGGTCATAACTGAGTAGGAGGTCATGCCCGCACTCGATGGAACCAAGTTTCAAAGCACAGGTCGAGCGCCTCTTAAGCGCTGGTTACCCGATTGCCCTGATTTCTGCTGTTGCGGAAAAGCTTTTGAAGCAATTCAAATGTCCAGGAGGGCAGTCTCAGCCTCAAAATGCGTCAGTTCCTAAGAACTGTGTTGCAGTCCCTTATCTGCATAACGTTTCGCATAGGCTGAAAAAAATTGGGAAACGCGCTGGCATCACTGTTGTCTTTTCCGCCCCGGAAAAGCTATCGAAACTTTGTAAGTTGGTGATCAACCAGCTGCAAATAGAGTAAGATGCTCTGTGAACCACAGAACGCGCTTTGTTCCTTGTGCTACTGGTGTCCTGTATCTTCTTCCGCTTTCCTGCGGTAAGAAATACATAGGGCAAACTGGTAGGTGCTTGAATGACCGCTTAAAGGGGCCCTGCAACACCTTTCGTTGTTATATTGGAATAGTCCCATTATTGACGTATGAGTCTTCACGAGCCATATGCCGCAAAAATTTTTCGAATCCGTTAAGTCTAAGTGGTGTTACCAAATTATAGAGATCACGTTCCGCAGCTTTCTCTCTCAACTCAACGCAGCGAGCGCGCGGAAAGCTGCGCGCGGCGTGAGGGGAGGGAGGGAGGGCGGAGGTGCGAGGAGGCGACGTCAGCGCCGGCGGCATTTTTTTCATTTTCTTCTCTCTGGCGTCTCGGCGCAACCACGTGGTCTGTGCCGCCACTTCCGGTCGGCTTGCGTCGTTCTCGTCGAGCGGAGTCGATCGCGCTGTGTATCGCGCGTGCTTGAAAACTGCGCGTCGGTTTGGTAATGTTGGGTGTGCACCTCGAACGCCGTAGTGTTTTCATCGCTCTGCCAACCATGGAAGCAAACGTGCGCGCTCGTTTGGAACGAATGACAGCTGAGATCGGTTTCGGCCCATACTCCGATACACCGCCTCGTAAGACGGCACTGGCATACGACCCCGAAGCGCCGCCATTACCGGACGCCAGCATTGTTATCGGAGACACGCTGCGCCCGTGCCTCGGTCGGTCGTGAGAACGTGCCGACGATGCAGTTCTCAGCTGACGAGGCAACACTCGAACGGCTGCCACTCTCAACGGCAACCGGCGATGGTCAAAAGCAGAGAAATATTCACGTTTTCGGCACTGCGCATGGCGAAGAAAACGGAACCACGCAACTACGAGCAGACGAGCTGTCGGTGAGACCGGAAGTGCTAATATTAATGTTTGTTCGGTGTTTTTAACGCGATAACATAATATAAACATACATATTATCCACTTGTTGAACTCAAAATTAACAACGAAAGTAATAATGAGGGTGTTATCGTGATTATAACATCAGCCAATGGTGGAACTGCCGACAATCGCGTCATATTTTGCGGACTAATACATCATTTGTCGAGAGAAGAGGGAGCGATTTTCAGCTGACTTTGAGAATTTATTGTAAATTCCAGGCCGTGCGCATCGCTATAATATTTGGCTCGCGTGTTCTCGGGAGCCTCGACTATCGATCGGCAGCGGTTTTTGAGCATGCTCGAAAAGTGTTGCAGGGCCCCTTTAAGAGAGCATAATAACAATGTGCACAATGCGGTTCAAGGACACCTCGGAATTCACTGCCGCGACTGCGGCTGCGTGCCCCTCTTTGAGCGTTGCGAGGTAATAGGCAAGCACCACTCGCAGGCCACGCGTGAGATAATTGAGGCCTATCACATAAGTAAATTTCACGGTACATGTGTAAGTTCCCCATCAGTTGCGCTATTGCAAAAAGAGATAGCGTATCTCGATCATTTCTAAGTTGTGTACTAGTTTCCAGCTCAATCAGTTAGTTAAATGACAAGAGTTTTGCTGGCATTGTATCGCAGTGGCTGTAAACTGCATCCTTCTACGCATGCCCATTTTTTCACTATATATGTACTTCGCTCCGCTATGAAATCATTGTTGAAAGTCAGCGCTCTGTGTTGTTACCTTCCTTTGTCCTTGTCAGTTGCGCTGTTCGTTTATTCCTTGGCATCATATAAACAAACAAAAAAAGAAATGTATTGACAAAACTGGTGCATGCCTCACTGAAAGGTTGCATGAGCACACCAACAATTTAAAAAGTACCCCATCTTCGCATCTGTCTTCTCATTGTGTTACGTGTGCTTGTAAGCCAATAAAGAAAACAAATTGCAGGCACGCGTACAAAAACGCACGCGAAATAATCGAGGCATTCCACATTAACATAAATTATCGTTCTTGCATCCTAGTTAGATCCATCAGCCTAACAGATCGTGAAATCACCCTTCTTGAGCATTTTTTTGCACATAATGGTGGCGTTGCATGCGCACGCATGTGGCTGTTCTTGTGTATATAGATTCTTCCGTCTTGCAAGAAAACTTGTCTGTTGTTAGTTCAGCGCCTTTTTCTGTGGCCTTCTTTATCTTGGACTTCTGTGTTTGGCGTCGGCTTGCAAGAAAACCCTCACAAGTTGACAGACGCAGGTGCGTTTGTTTGTTTGCTTGTTTGTTTTCGTGCGTGTGCTAGCCTGTTCCACTATTAATTAAGTAACATAATAATGCCTATCAGTATTGCTAATAAACGTAGGGCCAATGGCAATCGCATTTCCCGACCGCATTTGATCATATTTCCCTCCCTATGACGTTTCTCATACGCTACTGCCTTAATCAACATCACAGAAACCTCCTTAAAATGCGAAATGCGTGGTCGTGAATGTACAGAAACCTTCTTTTGAGCAATTTTCGGTTTGTTCTAGCGGTATTTCTGAAGCCTGCACCATCGGTCGCTTTCAGAATCTGCCTCCATATGGGGAGGCTGAGGTTTCGAACATTGTGTTTCCCAAAAGAATGCCGAATGCGCGCCGCATGAAAGCGCCTGTTTGCTTTTCTTTCTCGAACAGCCACAAAGCTATAAAACGTAAAAGAAAGGGTGCCCTTCACCGAGCTTGGTTTCGATTCGCTTGGATAGCGCGCGAATTCACAACGAGTCTCGAAATCAATTTCCGGTGCTTTTCCCGGCAGTCTCCCTTTCCCACAATACAAATACTTGCTGCAAACACGAAGCGTCACCAAACGCGAACAGGGGTCCGTACGGGTGCACAGCGCACACCGTACTTCAAGTGTGCTTACAACGCAGCAAAGAAAGGATACAATCTTACGCACGCCCAAAACAAATAAGAAACGGTGTATAGTGATAGTATTCTTACTCATGAAAACACACTACTCGATACAGCATTAGCCAAATTTGTTTCCTCGTAATTTTTTGCCATGGGCCTCCCGCCTTTATAAACGTTGCGAGTGAGTATACATTTCCGCGTTTACAAATTGAAGTAGAAGCATTGTTCGCTTTGTACCGGCTGGAACGCAAACGCCGTTCACC
Source organism: Rhipicephalus sanguineus (assembly GCF_013339695.2). Lineage (NCBI taxonomy): Eukaryota > Metazoa > Arthropoda > Arachnida > Ixodida > Ixodidae > Rhipicephalus > Rhipicephalus sanguineus. Next base: position 90,686,226 of record NC_051179.1, read on the forward strand.
TGTGGATGACCAGCGATTCTCAAATGGGCATTCTCGGACCCCGGTCCACGGGGTAATTTTGGGGGGTCCGCAAAACCCATGCCTGAAACAAACAAACAAAGAAAAACAAACAAACAAACAAACAAACAAACAAACAAACAAACAAACAGACAAGCAAGCAAGCAAGCAAGCAAGCAAGTAAGCAATCAAGCAAAAAAACGCGTTCTTTTTGAAGGCATGCTATGTCCCGTGACAGCGGCTCCTTCTGATTTTTAATATGCTTCACCGTATAAAAAGCCTGCAATGCGACGGAGCTGACATATGTTCCTCCTCCACGATGTGGCTGTAAAGCTTTCGTTGCAGTTTTGTACGACATATGCATGCGAGTATCCTTTTTCGAGGCTTGCGTATTTCAAAAGCAAGTACAGCTAGAAACACGTTGAATGTGGCTGCAGACTGCACAACTTATTGGCAAGCTGTTGAGATCGAATTGACGTGGCACTTTTGTTTCATCATTCTCTGCCAAGTAGAAATAAAAGGCACTTATTTCACGCGGCATGTTGTGTTAGTTTATGACAACCGCCTCCTGCCCCTCCCGCTTTTTCTCACTGCAGGGGGTCCCCATCCGTTCCACCGGTACACAAGGAGTCCCTGAAACGTCCATGTTGAGAACCACTGATCTAAACAAAAACGCATATCTATACTCCATCTCACCACTACCGTTCAGCACTGCCAAGGCTACGGGGTGCACGCAAGCTAACCACTTGCGCAGCAAAACATAGTTCCAGATATAATTGCCTTACAATTGCCAGGGTTCTGACATTTGCGCTTGTTTGGCACGTGCTATGTCACATCGATGCGTGATATGTTTACTCTTCTTCGCATTGATGTCGTGTGCCTTTAATTGTTGTATCAGTAACCGCCGGTAACTGCGGTCACAGATGAACATGACAGCACCCATGCAGGCGCGACCACCCGCTTCAACCCGAACTTGCGCTTGCTGTACGCTCACTGCGTTGGAAGCAGCAAATAAATGGAGAAACGAGCCATCGCTTTGTGCCATCTCACGCTGAGGACAAAACATGAGGCGCATTTTGCTGTTATTTGCAAGGTGAGCTGTTGGTTTAGCCACGCCTGCTAAGCCTAACGCGCCGAGAATTTGATAACGGTTCATGAATGTAACGCAATATAGTCGCGAATACATTGCTGTCGAAGCGTCAGCACGTTCATCTAAAGCAAATACAAGTGTCAGTTCGCAACTTACGGGTCTCAGAGCGCACGATGACGACTCGGTGAATGCGAGGCAGAGGGCAGCAGCTGCGGTGGATGCAGCCATTTTTTTTCAGCGATGCCGTCTGTTCGCTTTACTCGCCTTACGCGTGCGAGGAGACGCCAGGGAGATGCTGAGGAGACGACGCGGCGCGGTTGAATACATGTGGAGGGGCTAATCGCCCTTCCTCTTGGCTAAGGGGTCATTTAGCCTTCACAGTGCTGAAGGGAACTTCTGAGATGGAGTACAGTGTGCGTGAATATCGTTCACTTACTTTGGCGTATCCGTCAGTTAGGATTTCTTTACAAAATTGCCGCTTGACTGGACCCAAAACACAGCTTGGTTGTCTCTTTCGACTGTTGTTTTCAGGTGGCTTGGCTCTTTTTTGCATTTAACGCTGCACGATTTCATTTAGCAGAAGTTCGCGTGTATTCAAGAACGCCCAAGAAGTTCGGTCACTCGGCAAAGTTGTTCTGAAAAGGGAAGCGATTGGGGCTTTGCCCTCATGATTTGTCTTCGATAAAATCGAACGAAAGGCGTTTCAGTCTTTTCTTTCTTTGACTCATGTATTCCCTTTTCTGCACACATATACATCACACAAAAGCAACACGGAGGAGAGAGAAATGCGTACAGAAGCAGTACATTTATACGTGATCAAAACAAAAATGTATAACGAAATGCGAAACTAAGAGTACCAAATTGCATTTTTCACAGAGCCAACAAAACGATTAAGGCAAATGCATTTTTGAATACGGCAGAATAAATACGGAGAAGAAATTGGGTCATGCATATTCTATGAAAAGAAGGAAGGAGCGCAAAAAATTCGTGCTGCTACGGTGCTGGCGTCGCCCGAGTTAAGGTGGCTTGTGAGGGACGTCGCGTAAAAATTGACAATTCCAATCTCAAGGAAGAAAAATAAAAATTATTCTCTAGTGTTCGATATTTGAGACGCGCTATTGGTTGACTGCGAAATATCCTGGAAGCTGTTCTGAAGGGCGGGTTTGTGAACATAAGTCTTGGTTGATTCAAGAACGAACACGCGTGAAAAGCATTCGGCGTTATTAGAGCGGCCGGTGAATGAGCGTATATGATAAAAGCCATAACACCGAATTGGCTGAGATTATACTCTCTATTTTGCTCCAGAGCCACTTATGTTAAAATAAGGAAAAGTTTCACTGGCTTTCTGGAACCAGTGCGAAATTTGAGAGGTCACTGTACTCCAGATAATGCGGCGTTTATCTTGTTGATTTTTTTATTGCAGTTATTTATATGGGAAAGTTTAGCGGGTAAAAATATAAGGCACACCCATGTTTTAGAACTCGATCAAATTCCACGTAATTTCAGATATTCATTATCCAATTTCCATAGCAATATAGAAACCGAGCGCGCCGGGTGTGCAGGAAATGCGGCTTCTCTGTTAGGTCGGCCCAGAACTTCCCGTGACATAAAAATTATGAATTTTGAGGAAGGTCTGCATAAGATGCAAACCATGGAAATTGTAGATACCGAACAAATTCGATTCTTAGAAACCTCACGGAGAATTCGTGGTCCTGTCCAATTTATTGAAATATTACGAAAATATTTTGGGAAGGGCGATGAGAATTTGCCAATCCAATATCCAGACAACTTTGCACGCAATCAGCAATATACAAGCATAACTGAATCTCGAAACATGAAGCATCCGTACAAAACATAATTCACATGTCCATTTAGTAAAGATATGACACATACAAAAACGTCTGCTGTTGTTTACTACATGGATGTTTGAATTTTTCAATCGTTTTTTAAACAGCACAAACCAAAAAAAAAAAAATCGGCAGATCCCACGCTTTGTGGGAAGTTTCATACGAAGCAGTCGGCGAGTAGTTCTATGTTGCATTGCTTGGCTTGGAGCCAAGCGTTACGAGGTGGATAGACGTGTTATTGTAAGTGCAGTATTGTGTGCACATCATGGGCTTACCAGGGACGTCGACAACACTGGTGTTTAAAGGGTAACTTATGGTGCGACTTAACGTCAGCACTTACCTCAAAGCATGCATGCGTCAGTATTACGGAAGCGAAGTGCTCATTACGGTGCGAAGATGTGAATGTCATACGCAAGTTTCGTTAGCGTATGCCTCCGGGCTCGAGCAATGCTTGATTGTAGCTTGCTGAATCAAAGGAATACAAATATAATGTTTCTTAGCTATAGAAGTGGAGCCAACACTGGAACCACAGACGTTAACCTGACATGACGCCTGTATCGCAGGAGTACATATATAGTGTTTATTGCTTTGTTATAAAATTGGCACTGACTACGGTGGTTGGAAAGCACAAAATAAAGGTGGTTATGCATAGTTACAGTAACTCCTGCGAAAGCAGAACAACGAAAGCTTTCACAAGGGCGAGCGGCATCGCCATCAATTCTCAGCGTTGCTGGAGCAAGCCTGCATGCGTGTTTGGAGCCTTTCAGATCGAAAAATACTGCTTATAAAATGACTACGTGCTTTTCGGATAAACCACTGCAGCTACAAACGCTACTAAGGGTGAGCTTCCTGTTGCGCCGTAAAAAACTGTGTCGAGAAAAATCAGTTGTCGGCCCCTTTAATCAGCATGTCGCTGCACCGCTGACGGTCATGCGCTGCGCAGCCAGTTACAGGGACGCCATGGGCGCAGCGAGGACAGCCAGTCAAATCAGCAATGTTCCCTCCGAAGTGTCTTTCGACCATGGAAAGCAATTCTAGAAAACATCCAGGAAGACTTCAGGCGCAGGTGGCTGCCTTGGTCGGCGGTGCACGACGGTACGAAAACATTTAGGGGGGGGGGGGGGGGGGGGAAGGGGGGCAGCGACATTGGCGACATGCTGATATGCAGCGTCAGCGGCGCAGCGACATGCTGATTAACGGGCTCCGCTCTCCCACGCTGAGCCGTGCTACCACGAATGCAGGGCTGTAGCCAGAGGGGCGGGGTTGGGGGCTCAAACCCCCCCCCCCCCCCACCGAAATTTTTCAGTTTTGCTGGCGTATATATACACGCACACATACAAACGCACGAACATACATAAAATATGGTTGACCCCCCCCCCCCCCCCCCGAAAAGAATTTCTGGCTACGCCGCTGCACGAATGAGTAACTATTGTTGACTAGCCGGAAGCTCGGGACGGTATTGTGAAACAATACTGAAAAAGAAAAAAACTGGAAAAATTTTCTTATTCAGCGCGATTAGAACCGATGTCGCGTAGGAACAACGCATCATCCGAACGCTAGGGCTGTCTAACCGCCGCACACATGAACGAAAAAGTTACGACTCCGTCAGAGCAGTAACGTTCACGTTGACGCATAACCTGACAAAAAAAAAAGCCCGGGAGGTATCGAACTGACGAACTGCAGCCCTAACACTCCATGGAGAGCGCGCCAACGAACTACGCCACGAACACCAGACGACGAGGCCGTCTAAAACGACCAAATATCAACGGTAAAGGGGCCCCGTCACGTTTACGACGGTACTGCGCTGACGGGCCCCGTCACCGTAGTCACTGCTTTACGATGACGGGCCCCGTCACTATTACAATTTACACTATGGTGACAGGCCCCGTCACTTTTATGATGGTACTGCGCTGACGGGCCCCGACACCTTAGTCAGTGCCTATAAAATTAGATAGAACCACAAGCTCAGTTGACTTTGCACCGACATTACGCATGCATAGAGTGTTTTTCCAAAGCAGCTTTTAGACCTGACATGGATCTGTCGTAGAATGCCTGACTGCCACGCAGTATGCTTGGGTTCAAATTCTGCTTGGATCCTAATTTTTCTTTTTTGCGTTCGTCGGGTCCACGCTGCCGATGTCAGTTTTTCTTAACGATATCGCATTTAGACTACCACAGTCTGTTCTCGCCGTTCCCGAGTAAACTGTCAATCACCTGCGGCGCATACCCGTAACCGCGGCCCGTGGTTAACGGGTATGTGGCGCACGTGTCTCGAGAAAAGGGTTTGACGACGTACGCGACAGGATTTTCATGTTATTCATGTCATGACTAGACAGCCATATTCGTCAAATCGTCTTGTCCTCCCATGCCAACTTTGGTCTATACCAAGTTAAGGAGGCAACCTCGAGAGCAGCCAGACGTAGGCGGCTAGATAGATAGATAGATAGATAGATAGATAGATAGATAGATAGATAGATAGATAGATAGATAGATAGATAGATAGATAGATAGATAGATAGATAGATAGATAGATAGATAGATAGATAGATAGATAGATAGATAGATAGATAGATCGTTTTGCGTGCTTTGCGTTCGCTAAAAAATGCTTCGCATTAAAAAAACTTTTACCTCGAATCCTTTTCCAGTGGCTGACGTTTCTCCGAACATATCAGTTTTTGTTTTCTTTTTCGTACTTCTAGGACCATACAATACAAGTAGGCAGGTATACGTATGTCGATCGTACCAAGAAAACCTGCGAACGTAATATTGAGGAAGTGATATCTAAAGATATCACTGCCTCGTGTCATTTTACGTAACAATATTTATAGCTCCTTCCGGCAAAGGTGTTCCGAAATACACTGGTGCGCTTAGGACGCAAGTGCCGCAGTGAAAGGGAAAGCAACATCGATCACCTAGGATGTTTAAGTGCGGCACTAGCTCAAGCAACACGTGTGTCATGGGTGGCTGAATCGCGACCTGCTCCAGATTTGCAGCTTCTGCGTCTATGGGCCTCGCGCCGTCAAGCAGAAGTAGCGTCAAAACGTGACCCTACGGCAAGTGCCATTCGGTTGGAAGCCCAACGCCTTCAAGCAGCAGCTCGCCGCCACGAACGCCGCCTGGAACGCGGCCGTTGGATGGACTGGTGCTCCTCACTTGGGCCTTCGGCGTCCAATGCCTCTATATGGCGCACCTTCCGAGCCATGGAACGCGGTCGGCGGCCTCCTGACCCCGCAGCCTGCGCCCTGTTAGCCTCTGGCCAGACTCCAGCAGCATTCGCCGATATCGTCGCCCACACATTCTTTCCTGCGTTAGACATGGCACCGCCTCCATTCACTGCTCAGAACTGCTTGCCAGCATATGCAGGTACGCTTCCTACGCTCGCCGATATAGAGGGCATACAGGCTGATTTCACTATGGCCGAATTCTTATCAGCAATAGACCAATCAAAACCGAGCAAAGCACCCGGGCCGGATGGTATACCTTATGAACTTTACAAAAACACTGAAGGCAAGGTTCTACATGTCCTGTTAGAGGCCATAAACAAAGCTTGGTCTACATCAGCCATTCCTGACTCTTGGCGGCATGCAGAAATGGTTCCCATTCCCAAACCAGGAAAGCCTCCAGGAAATATCGCACACATGCGCCCGATAGCTCTCACTTCAACATTGGGTAAACTGACAGAGCGCATGCTAGCGACACGCATCACGTGGTGGCTCGAGATATACTCCTGGTATCACCCTGGCCAAATTGGGTTCCGTCCGCATCTGGGCACTGAGGATGGCCTCGCTTACCTCTCATCCATGGTTCTTGTTGGAGGTCGCTCTCGACGGATTCGCACCATTCTGTCTATGGACATTCGCAAAGCATATGATCATGTGAGCAATGATGCTATTGTGGAAATTCTTCACTGGCTCCAATTCCCCAGTCGAGTCTGCGCGTTTGTGAAAGCCTTTCTCCACGATCGCAGCTTTTCCATTCGCCTAGCAGGTCAACAAGTTGGACGGTTTGTTTCCAATAGAGGTGTCCCACAGGGATCTGTGCTAGCACCAGTTCTTTTTAACGTGGCCCTCCTCCCACTGGGATGGAAGCTGGCGCTAATACACCATGCAAAATACATCATGTATGCAGATGACATCACCCTTTGGTCAGTGCACCCTGAAATCAGCTGTCAAGAACAAGCTTTGCAAGAGGCCCTCGACATAACTCATAACTGGTGCACCCAGATTGGGCTAGAAATCTCCAAAGAAAAAAACGAAGTTTATGTCGGTTGCGAACAAGTATGGACGTCGTATACTGGGAGTTCGGCCTCTGCAGTTAATTTTGGATCAGCAGCCGCTACATGAAACTTCGAATCTCCGTGTGCTTGGCCTGGAAATTCACGCCACCGGATCTGCAGGACCTTGGGTCAAAAGTGCCAAACAGCAGGCATCAGAAACTATCCATCTCATACGACGGATTGCGAAGAAATCTGGTGGCGCTAACTCCAACATGGCTCGCCTCCTTGTCCGTTCGATATTGCAACCGAGGCTCGTCTACCGCGCCTAGTTTCATCACCTCACGCTGGCAGAGTGGGCACGTCTAGAGGCGATTAACCACGAAGCCATGTGGGCCATAACTGGACTGCCGCGTATTACTCCGTTAACAGTACTGCAGCAGGAGTCCCAACTAAATACCATTGACGAGTTAGTACACCAGCGTCGCTGTGCGCGCAACCTCAAGCCATCAACGTTCTGTTCGGTTGCTGCATTGGCGCGGTACATGGGCCAAGAAGTTCACCATTCCCCTTCAGAGACGAGCATTATTGCCCCGTGGAACAAAATGCAACTCACTGAAAACAAACCTCTTGGTCGCCTTTACAACCCGGTTCCACGCCAGGCGAACGCCCAAGTTTCCCGTTTGCTTCGTGCCGATCACCAAGATACCGCCACTCTCGTTGCCTATACTGATGCCAGTGTGAGTGGCACCACCATTCACACCGTTCTTGTATGTCCATCAATACCAGAGGCTTGCCAGACATGCTCGTATTTTGCGGATCCCGCATCACCGGCTCACCTTGCTGAGCTGGCTGCCATACGTGACGGATTGGCAGCACTGATACCTTTTCTTATACCTGACAGATGCTCTCAGCTCATCATTCGTACGGACTCGACGCAAGCTATCCACGATATACGACGAGTGTATCGGTCTACGTCACTCTCGGATAGTATTCACCATCTTGCTGCCTCCGCATCTGTGCGGATACGTGTTCAGTGGGTGCATCGGGCCGCTTTGCCGGACCTTGTCAAAGCTGATTTGGCAACCCACCCACAAGTCACACCGCACCCACTACCGCATTTTCCTGAGGGCGCTCAAGGACAGATGCTACTAGAGTCACTGTATATGCTACCTTTAGGTAGCAGAGTTGCGCATAGGTCTGGCTAGCAACCACGGTTATGCGGTGAAGTCGCACTTCGTTTTTGCAGGCGACATGCCTACCGTGTCGCCGATTAACCTGTCTGGCGTGTCGAAGACCGACGATAAACATTGGCTGTCGATGGCTAGTGTTAATTCAGATCGCTGCAGCGGCGGCGTCGAGAAATAAACAAATTGGCCCAAGCGGCAGCTTCTCCGCAATGCATGGTTGCTAGCGGCGTTGGAAGACAGATGCGCAACTCTGCTACCTAAAGGTAGCATATACAGTAACTCTAGATGCTACGGGAAAAAGAAAGCCTCCGACGTACCACACGAGCTCTTATACCTCCGTGTGGGTCAGACCTCCCTGGTGGTTTAACCCGCCGAGAGGAGGTTACGTTGCGGAGGCTTCGTGTTGGGGTTGCACTTACCCCATCCGTGACCACCCTTTGGGCGCAAAAGTACCGCGGCCCGTATGGTACATCGTGCCCATTTTGCGACGCTCCAATCAGCGATGTAACTGTCACACACCTATTGTGGACATGCACGGGTCTACAATTAAGCCGTCGTCGTCACCTACGTGCAACAGGCCTCAGGCCCGGCCGACCACCCGACCTTGACCGCTGGATTAGTGGACCTCACCACCGCTCGTTACTGGACTTCATACACGAAGCAAATTTATATGTGTATTTCTGAATAAATATTATGCCTAAGGGCAGACTTTCGAAAAAAAAAAAGAATATCAGGACTGCTGTTTCTTTTCTGTTCCGCTCTCCCAATGCCCCAATATAGGGTTAAAGGGGCCCTGCAACACTTTTCGAGCATGCTCAAAACAGCGCTGCCGATCGGTAGTCGAGGCTCCCGAGAACACGCGAGCCAAATATTATAGCGATGCGTACGGCCTGGAATTTACAATAAATTCTCAAAGTCTGCTGAAAATCGCTCCCTCTTCTCTCGACAAATGATGTATTAGTCCGCAAAATATGACGCGATTGTCGGCAGTTCCACCATTGGCTGATGTTATAATCACGATAACACCCTCATTATTACTTTCGTTGTTAATTTTGAGTTCAATAAGTAGATAATATGTATGTTTATATTATGTTATCGCGTTAAAAACACCGAACAAACATCAATATTAGCACTTCCGGTCTCACCGACAGCTCGTAGTTGCGTGGTTCCGTTTTCTTCGCCATGCACAGTGCCGAAAATGTGAATATTTCTGTGCTTTTGACCATCGCCGGTTGCCGTTGAGAGTGGCAGCCGTTCGAGTGTTGCCTCGTCAGCTGAGAACTGCATCGTCGGCACGTTCTCACTACCGACCGAGGCACGGGCGCAGCGTGTCTCCGATAACAATGCTGGCGTCCGGTAATGGCGGCGCTTCGGGGTCGTCTGCCAGTGCCGTCTTACGAGGCGGTGTATCGGAGTATGGGCCGAAACCGATCTCAGCTGTCATTCGTTCCAAACGAGCGCGCAGGTTTGCTTCCATGGTTGGCAAAGCGATGAAAACACTACGGCGTTCGAGGTGCACACCTAACATTACCAAACCGACGCGCAGTTTTCAAGCACGCGCGATACACAGTGCGATCGACTCCGCTCGATGAGAACGACGCAAGCCGACCGGAAGTGGCGGCACAGACCACGTGGTTGCGCCCAGACGTCAGAGAGAAAAAAATGAAGAAAAAAACTCCGCCGGCGCTCTTGGGCGGAGCCTCGCTCCTTTGCGCTCCCTCCGTCGACTCGCTGCCTAGCTTTCCGCGCGCTCGCGGCGTTGAGTTGAGGGAGAAAGCTGCGGAACGTGATCTCTATAATTTGGCGACACCACTTAGACTTGACGGATTCGAAAAATTTCTGCGGCATATGACTCGTGAAGAGTCATACGTCAATAATGAGACTATTCCAATATAACTAAGAGATGTGTTGCTGGGCCCCTTTAAAATACAACTTTAACTCGGTTATAATACAGCTGTAACTACTACTCAAAACAACAAAATTTACACAAATGGTATACAGGCCACGGGCGCCGGAGAAATGCTTCGGTTAGTTAATGCCAGTCAGTGATTGCATGTGAAAAAAAAAACAGATATCTTTCGGCTATGGATACCTTGGCGTCTAATAAGGTTTTGAAGGCAAGAGTAGCAATCGCAATAATAAGAAAGTACGCAAGAGCTTACTCGGAAGAACGAGTTCTTTATCCGGAAGAGACTATTAGGGCACAAGTACACGAATGTAGAATACTCTTCACAAGATCCGGAAAGCTTTTGAGCAGTGTGCATTGTGATCTGAACAGTATTGTTTCGCTCAAACGACAAGCGAAAATATTTCGTCAATAAGGGTGGATACGTGGACTTGTTGGTAGAGGGCCATTTCTTACGCTTGGTTGTAGCTTAGCAAAGGACATGGACACCAGAAAGAAAAGTCGTGTGTTTCCTTCTTGTGTCCGTGTCCTTTGCAGCGATACAACGAAGCTTAAGAAATTAATGTATTTGCGCTGACAGAACCAGATCACAGAACGTGGATTTCCCTGCGTTTATCACAGTTTCTCGCAGCTGCTGTGCAATGTGATTAAACACGCTGTGTATCGTGGGTAACGCGTCTTCCTCGTATGCATGAACGGGTGCAGACTAGTGGCAGTGCGAAAGAGATGCTGCGCGCGGATAATATGCAAATGTCGACGAACCATCGCACGAAATTAAACGAGATTAGACGGGGGCTGTTGTCTTCAAAGACGGGCGAAAGTAAGGCGCGAGTGAAAAAATAAACAAGGAGTCCACGTTGTTGCTACCGGAAGACTTGTACTTGTCCTTCCCTATTCTGCCTCCGCGTCATTATTTTTTCTTGCGTGAAGATATGGCGCTTACATGCAATACAAGTTTGTTTACATGTTTTCCATGCGAGTTTGGTGTACAACGTTATACGTTGGAGGAAAAGTTGCTGTAGGACAGCTTAACCGGAATCCGACTACCTTCTGCATGAGCAGCAATGAGTCGCATGATTTTTCACAAAAATAAGAGGATCGCGTGAGGCGTTTGTATACGTAACAACAATAACACTCCTCTTGAGCAACATGAGCGTAGCCAAGGATATTGTGGAGGAGGTAAAAGAGACAATGAAAAGAAATGCACTAAGTCATTAGTAGTTAAAAAAAAAGGAACAAATAGAATCACAGGCACAAGCAACATGAAATAAAACCAAAACGCGTGTATTATTTCAACACCTTTATGGTATTAACTCGAAGGAATATCTATTATTAAATAAATGGTTTCGAGAAGCGATCGTAAAAGTTATTCACGCCAAGTAATAGTTCATCACCATAGATTGCTTTAGGCTAAATTGCGAACACATTTAATGCGTTCGTCGTCTTGTGGGGTAAGCTTGTACATGCTTTTAGCAAGTCAACAGTGAAAATTTTTCGGTTTTGTTTAACATTTGAATTACTACATCGAAAGCTTAAAAATACGGTAATCATAAAAGTTTTCGAAACTGATTGAACGACACTTTCATGGCAAGACATAGCGGCCGGATGGTATAATGAGCTTACCGTGAGTGATCACTTTCTATCAACATTTTGCTTGTGTACATCCTAATGCATAGATTCAGGAAACATATAATAAGGTGTTTTAGATTTGCTGATACTATGATGACCGGGTGATCCTTTAAGAATGTGGTGCTGGTACTCTTTGTGTCTCTATACCCAGCGACTTAGATATTTCTGTTTCGTTAATTTGCAAATCATTCGTGTGAGCAGAGCACAAGGAAATGGAGTAGCCAAAGGGAGGGGAGATGAAGTAGCCGAGCCGAGTTACTATGAACGACAATACCTCTCAAGCCGTCAAATTATGAGAGAGCTGAACAGGCACACTTCTAGGCGCTCATTAATTTGATTCACTGCTATAGTCTCTTACCGCAATGATCTATCACACTGGTTGCATGACGACATGCTACGCACCATCTACGTACCACGTGACGACACATTGGGTCGATTGATTTACTTGTTGTTGGAGATATAGTGTGATCTGCATATTATTTCCGCCTGCACCCCGAACACGAAATCGTACAATACGCTGTCAAAAAACTCGCGAGGAGATGTGATGGCATTTTGGAATGCAGATATTAGTTTTATAAGACTTGCATGCCAGCTAAATGCGCCTCACAGACCAACCTTCAAGCATATTAGACGAGACTAAAGCACTACGATCACGTATTGCTAGAACAATCATGAGCAAATTGAAGTATGGCGAGTAACTCACCGCGGAAATACCACCCATGTGGAGTGCGCGCGCCACCCAAGAGCTGACGTCAAACCAGCATCAAGGGCAACGTTTCAATTAAAAATGTTTGAAGTGATACACAGCCGAACGACATGTTCTCGCGGATATCACAAGATTTCGCTATGACTCATTAGACGTCCGTGCCCGCACGATGATCTCGCTGCTATAAAGAGATACAACAATCAGAGGTAGAGGAAAGTTAGAGAACCCGTAAGCTTCCCCTTTAAGAGCACAACGCCATAGCGCGGTCAGGCCACGCTCAAATCGCATTCTCTTTCGCGAAACCAGTCGCGGTCGGCTCTGTCAATAGACAAAAGAACGAACGGGGTCTTGGGAGGTGCGACTTGTCGATCTGTCCCTGGGAAGGCAAATGACAACCCTGTGTCAGGCCCGGCGAGCCGCTGCCGGGCCCCGTTCCATCCGCTGCCAGGCCCCGACGAGCCGGGGCCTGGAAGAGGGGCCCGCCGATGGTAATCGACCTGCTGCTTTGTTTCATTAAAATTTATTTTCTCTTCTCTTTCTGCTCTTCTCCGTGGACACTTCAACCGTGCCGCAAGGAAAGGAACGTCTGTGTACGTAAAACGTGGCGCTGTAAGCTCTCCTAATGCACCTACTTTAATAACAGTTGCGAAGTATTCATACTACCCCCTTCGAAGGCAATCCACGAACCTAAGTATCTGCACACTTTCTTCGTGCGGTGGCTGTGATGATGATGACGATGATGATGAACCATACATAGTCCTTTGAATTGGGTTGGCAGCTTTCAACTACCCGCTCGTCCTGCAATTCACTTGGTGTGACGCCTGATGCAATTCTACGCTACAGCCACACAATTTTGCATATTTTAACGTTACTCCTTGTCCGGCATGACGAATTCATAGGGTCTTTTGCCGAATCACTTTCAAGCGCTCGAGTACTATGTGGTAGGAAACTTGACTGCCGTGCAGAATACTTAGGTTCGAGTTCAGCTGCGGCCCTGATTCTTATTGTTTGCCTCCATTGGAATTTTTCACTTACGGACAGCGCCAAGTTTTAGAGCGCTGCTCGCGGGCACCCGTTCTTGTGTTGAGTGGCTTCGTCATCGTCGGCGTAACTGATAGAGCGAACGAGGATGAAAGAGAGCGAACGCGGAGCGCAGTGAGATGCTGTGTTAGCGTCTACAATGTCGCTTGCCTGCTTGCATTTCTTGTGACCAGGCAACCCATGCCTTTCGTTCGCGCACGGGCACGAGAAACTTCGTTGACCTGCGAGGCTTGGGAGGACAAGAAGATGTGCGTTGGTAAAAGGGATACTTTGTGCGTGGAACGCTCTAGCGGACATATAGATTTTGCATCTAGTTTTCCATGTAGTTTTTTGCATCTAATGAACAAGTTTTAAACGACAGCTCTTAGGCGCCCGTTCCTGCGTTGAGCGGCATCGGCATCGGCGTAACTGGCAGAGCGAACGAAGACGAAAGCGAACAAACGCGGTGCGCAGCGGACGATGAGCGAAGAGAGTGCGAGGAGGAGGGAACGACAGTGGCGACACGAGAGGTACGGTGGCGCCGCGGCACCACAGTAGTACGCGCCGTCGTGCGGTCGCCGATGACATCACCACTAGTGTATGCGGCGAGGGGGTCCACCGAAACAATATATGGAAATAAAGCGCTGCATGAACGGAGGCCTGTCTTCAGCGGCTGTTGTGGAACGCGCCCACGCGCTGCCTTCCGAGATCTCCCGGTTTGCGAGGCAGTCAAGCGTCGATTTATTGCAAAATGAAAACACCTAACTGCTGCGTTCAGAATTCACCTTAGGCAGTATCGTAATCGTCGGTGAATTTTTCTCGCTCACAAGCAATGCCGCCGACGCCGACACCGAATTTGCACAACACGGGCTCTGTGTTTTCGCACATTTTTTATCGATGTCGAGTTAAAAAAAATGCGTGATTTATTTGGCATAACCTCAATGTAGTGATAGATGAAGTAGGTTTCTGTTGTATTAACTGAGGACAAGAAATTCCTCCTGGGGTTCATATAGAGAAGACGGCTTGTCTAGTGAGACATCACTGCAGTAAAGTTACATATTTCAGGAGCTCGATGCCAACGATTTCAGCTCGAGCGAGTAAGGCCCCGCGAGAGAAGAAGCGGCGTATCCCATTGTTCAGTAGCCGTTATTTCAGCCGTAAATAAGTGCGCCGTTTTGATGATCAAGCTGCTGGCTTTCAAAATAGCTCTGCTTCCTCTGTCTACAACGCGACAAAGTAACTGTCGTGTTTAGAGTAAAGGGGCCTTTTTCCCCTTCAAAATTGGTTCGTTTAGAGATTTAGTTAGCTTTTATATATATAGGCAACACAGATGGTGGTGTGAAGACCGCCTTGCTACACTAATTAAAAGTTGGCATTGCCACAGTAATGTA